>NC_090928.1:551451775-551752056 GCF_040938575.1 Ambystoma mexicanum
TTGTTACGTCCACATCGTTTGGGAGAATGTTGGGTAAAGGAAATTGACAAAATAGAGGAATCATTAGTACATTCCGGAAAAAGAACAGGGGATTGGGACAAGTGATCTACATTTTCATCATCACCAGATAGATTCTCTGGCGGCTCAGTGTTAGCAGATTCTAATTCAACTTGCGTTATTTGTGCATTTTTTCCGTTGACATCAATGACAGTCGTGTCTTTAATAGACACATTGTTACATGGTTGGTCTATCTCAGCATGAAATTGAATTTCGGTCACTACTTTGTTGTTTATAGGGAGGGCTAAGTCGCCTAGCAGGCTTCGTTCAGAGAATGCTGCTAGCAATGAGTCAGATGGAGTACATAAATCTATTGATACAGAAGGGACCTGCGTTGTTGTATTATTACTTTTGCAGATATCTGTATCTGTCAGAATAACAGGCACTACTACATCATTATCATTACCTGTGCACAATTTTGCAGCTGTGGGAGTTGCATGTAGCATCATGTCTTTGCACAGATCTATAGTTATAGGATTGACATGTGGTATTGTTTTTGGACTCACCCTTTTCTCAGGTATACCCTCCTTTGAGTTGACATTGGTCGCTGTACTCTCTTTGTCACTAACATCAGCCTGACCTGATGTACTGTCAATATAAAATGTTCTTATATCACTCGTATATGACATAGATCGACTCTTTGTTGATCCACGACTTGGCAGCCCAAAAGAATTCCGCTTAGAGGTAGTATGAAAGTCGTAGATTTGTTCTGCAAGAGGTTCAATATTCGGCATATTAGTCCGAAGTGAATACAGTTTGACCATTTTGGTCTGTTGCATAGTGACAAGCTCTCACAAGAACCTCTTTGTATAAATATAATTTTGGACACAAAAGCTACTCAAGCACAGTTCACTGCGAACAGTGAACAGTAAACAGTTTACTTGCAGTTACTTCCGGGTGCGCGCGCGGTGCGCTGTTCACTCGGGTTAAGTAACAGAAGGGGGGGTGGGACCAGGAGGGAGTCTCCTTTAGAAGCTCCAATCACAGTGGAGCTGCAGAATTTAAAAAACAGAGAGAAAAAAAAAAACAGAAAAACGGGAGATTAGTATGTTTCAGTAAATGGACGCTTCTTATTGAAGCAGGGGAGAATTTACATAAACATTTTTTTCACCAAAGTTTTTGAAGCATTACTTGTAAGTCAGGCAGATTGAGTGGAGCCTGAAAAGACTTCCTCCTGCTGGAGCGCCGCGTAGATTCACTCGCACACGGGATGGTCTCTGTTTCTTTTTTTTTTCAAATCGAAGTCCAAAATCCATGCAAGTCAAAGCGGGTCCGGCCAGTAAACAGTTTACTTGCGGTTACTTCCGGGTGCGCGCGCGGTGCGCTGTTCACTCGGGTTAAGTAACAGAAGGGGGGGTGGGACCAGGAGGGAGTCTCCTTTAGAAGCTCCAATCATAGTGGAGTTGTAAGTCAGGCAGATTGAGTGCAGCCTGAAAAGACTTCCTCCTGCTGGAGCGCCGCATAGATTCACTCGCACACGGGATGGTCTCTGTTTCTTTTTTTTTTCAAATCGAAGTCCAAAATCCATGCAAGTCAAAGCGGGTCCGGCCAGTAAACAGTTTACTTGCGGTTACTTCCGGGTGCCATTATTGCCATTGACTACATCTTGGCACAGAAACCTTGCTTTGCCCCGTGCCATCTGTACACAGCTTGCCCAATTTTGGTTCTGTTTGCTTTCTGCGACTTTCTGCACTTATCATGATGACATCAGGTATATGGTATTCAGTATATTATAAAGAAACATACGTGTATGGTGACTTGAGACGGAGTTAATCCATTCACATTGCATGATACGCTGTTTACTATGCTCACCGTTTTTGCCAACATGCAGAATTAGAAGGGCAGGCACATTTTTAAGAAAAGGCAACTATGATGAGAGAAGATTCTAAGAAAAGAGAACATTCTTTTGGAGTAATCTGGAAAGCTTTGCCAAATGCTCACACAGTGATCACCATGAAACTACTTGCAGTACCACAAATGGTGGCCTCTAAAAAACCAAATGATCATGCGCCCTGACATTAACTCACTCAAATCGAACGCAGAATGATGAACGTGTGTCTGAACAAGGGCATTGCAACACACTGTGCTTGTGTTGCATTATCTACACGTTCAAAACGTGAGGGATACACAAATAGGAGAGTACATCTCCTCGAGGCTTGATATGCAGCAGATGCTATGAAATCCCTGTGTGACAGGATGTCCACTAGAGAAACAACAATGATGAAGCAATCTGTGAAAATGTGTCATGCCTAAAATATAAATACATATGTTAATCAATGGCACAACCTTTTTTTTAAGCAAGACATTGGGCCTCATTACGAGGCTGGCGGTAATCCTGCCGGTGCTACTGGCATTTTGCTGACGGACTCGTAAAATGTTACCGGCATCTAGCTTCCCGGTGTCACCGGGACATTACAAATCCAGGCGGAACGGAAAGCTGGGTGCCAGTAAAGACTCCATGGGAATGGGTCCACGGAAGCATCGGCAACGCTAATAATGGTGCTGATGCCTACCGAGGCCGCTGCACCCGGCAGGGTCAGACCTGTCAGGCTAAGCGGGCTCGGCAGGCAAACTTGTTATTTGCCAGTCCAGAAACAAGGGTGCCGGTAAGCTTACATGGTCGAAATGAGGCCTATTGGCCCTTATTAAGGGTTTGTCAGTAACTCGCCTGTAATCTGACAGGTTACCTGCAAACTTACCTTACCATTACCAGCACCCGATGTAATGGTGCTGCCGGGATATTACTGGTGCCGGCAAACAGCAGTAAGTTCCCATTCCATGAAGTCCCATAGGACTCCATGGGGTGGAAACTACTGAATCGCTGACACCAGCATTTGCGGTGTCAGTGATTCAGTCATGTATCTGCTGGTGGAGGCCTGACCTGCCCCCATGGCATATATGTACTTTGCCGGTCTGGAAAAAATGCTGGTGCCTGAATTACCAGCATTTATTCCAGACCTCGTAAGTTGCGATGAGGGCCATTCTCTTGCTAAAGTTATTGTAAATGCATCCAGGCGAAGGCAGTATGGCTCACATTTTGAAATATAAAGAATCATTTTGGATGTATATGTCTGACATAATAGGGCTTGTTATTCAAGTACATATTTACACCTGCTCTAACATCACTTTTTGCGGAATCGGTTAATTGAATGGGTTTTTCAGGTTGAGCTGGGGCACATTATCGAATTTCCATGTTCTCTGCCTGCATAAATCACATGGAGTTACTCCATGCATCATGCTGGCGTAAAACCAATGAATTCCTATGGAATTCACCTGTTTTTAGCATCTGCTAGAAGCTGGCACATGATATAGGAAGCCTTGTTACTTGCTGTATGCCATGTGAAATTAGCAGGCAACATTTACACTTTTTTGCAAAACCAATTGCAAAAAGGATAATAATGAGATTGTGTTTGATTTCGCAACCCTTTTGCACTAAGTCTAGGAAATGTGGAAAAGTGCACGGTGAAGCAATGCCCACAGAAGTGCAAGTAACACTGTTCCCCGTCATGCAACGTATACTTCATTTCAAACAAGGCCCATGCATTTGGATAGGGTGATTGGAGGCATAGGTCTTAAGCCGCTCCTTATTAAATGTATTCTGTTTAAAGACTGTGTTTTATGATTCTTAAGTCATTAATGATCACCAGCAGTCGTACAGTACCTGATGTTAATGGCACTTACATCCACATCCACATAGGGAGCAGGTGTTGCAGATAAAACATTCTTGCTAGCAGGGGAGACATTTCGAGATTATCAATTTAAGCCGAAAATGCTGTTCCTTCAGTGAGTGCGATGGAAATGAGATCATTGGCAACAGTGAGTTCATCTGTGGAGACCATTTTCTTAATGCTGTTTAAACTTGTAAAATGTTTTATATTTCATGTTTTCGTTAACTGGTTACAAATTACAAACGTCATATCCCAAACTATCTAGGGCGGTATTACAGAAACTTTGCATTGGTTCAAATGAAATTATCTCTATGGCTAAAATTGACCTATTGCAGAAAACATAATCGTTCACTGTATTTTTGGACAAGGACAAAGGGCAAGAGCTAGGGATAACATTGCACTGGTGCATAATATATAGACATATGGTATTTTCTCGTATGCTAATTGTAATTTTACTGGAGCAAAGTACCCGCAATACTCCAAGGAAACATGTTAAACGGTTTATTTGTTGGACTACATTGATAGTAAACAGACTGATCTTAATAACACTGAAAATACTGGAAAATTTAAACACATTTTATTTGTTACATTCATTGGAAATCAATGTAATCATTGAAAGTGAGTATGTGAAATAGTGTGGATCCAGGAGAGTAGCTTGTCCTACCTGGTCCATTACACATTTCCAGTATGTCTAATCAGCAAAGGAAGGGCAGAGTCCATTATGTCAACAAAGTGCAGAGCACTGTATGCCAAGTAATGGCAGATTCCAGTATGACCAGTAAGGGCAGATTCTAGTAGGATGAATTAGAAGAACATTACAAATAAATTCCAGTATTCCCAGTTAGCCCATCAAGGACCGATTTCATGGGTCCATTTAGAACAATAAGGGTAAGCTCTAGTAAACACAGTTTAGAATGTACCCCCTTAGCAGAGTAAGGTCAGATTTGACTATGCCGAGTGAGCACAGACAGGTAGCTAACAATTTATCCGGTTAGCACACTAAGCCAACACACCATGGTTCTGATTTACAAAAGCCTTTTACAATGACGAAATCCCCATTGTTAATCAGGGCCCATATGTTCAGTTGAATGTGAGGCCTCATTTATTTACGCCAATTAGTAAAGAAACCAAAAATGAGATTAGGAGAAGATAGTCCTGCACTCTATCGACTCTCCATACTTGCAGGTCCAGCTAGCAGGCACCCCATGCAGAGTCCTGCCCCTTCTAGTTTTGCCAGAAGAAGTAAGCTGGGGACGCTTTAGACTGGATAGTGGGTAAAGATGTTGTTGCTGAGCTTTGCCGATCCCTCTGGTCAAAGTGAGTGCATAAATGGGTTGATCGTTTTGTGAAAAATATATAAGGTTTTATAGAAGTAACAGGGCTGAGGTTTCGTTTTTTTTAAGCGAACCATCTGTTAAACTCAATGTGGGTTAGACCTAATGGTGGGGTGACAACATATGTGACTGTATTAGCTGAGGTAAGGGAGGAAGGGCTGATTTCTCCCCCTTGTACATTCGGCACAAAAGAGACTTAGTACTCATGCAATAGTGGGGACACATCCTCCTTGCCCTACCCTGGCTACAGCGGAAGAGGGGCTACTGCAAGACACATTAGGACTCCAATTTGTGCAGATCTAGTCTCCATTTTTGGACCAGGCCGCATCCCAAGCCCTGAGAAGCCTTCTCTCCCCTTTTCAGCACACCGGGCACACTGATAGCCCCTACCTCCTCCTCCCGTGTCTGTGCCGTGCAGGCTTCTTTATCAAGGATGCTCTGGCGCAAATTGTTGGAAACAGAAACTGTATTCTTTTATCCTTCCTCTGAGCTCTCTGTGTGACAGGGGTGAATCTTGGCTTGTGGTCCATTCGTCTCCACAAACCTGCTCTTGCTCCTCTTACCCCCACCTTTGGAAGTTATTGCCGGCTCAACCCCTTGCCCATCCATGGTTTCTTTGATGTAACAGAAGTGTGACCCTTCCCCATGGACCACCCTAGAGTGCCCCCAATATAACTGGTCTCATGTCATCATACATCCCACCTAAAACCAACACCTATCAATCCACTAACTCAAGTACTGGGGCGCCATGGCAAATAAATCTTAGATCAAGCCCACTGATAACGCACCTGGGGGGTAAGACCCTCATACCCTTCACGAGTACAAAGGCCTGAGGCGGGAATGTTTAAATTTGTGTCTACATTTTATAGGTGTCCCCACATACTAGTACATGGTTCATATTTTGTATTATTCATTGCATGTGAAAGTGAGTGTCCCCCAAAAATGTAGTGAAAACTCCCCAATGAGAGCCAATAATGGGGACACCCCAGGAGGGAATGAGACCAAGACCAAGTGCTGGTGAGAGTAAAAGTAAAGTTTATCTAAAAACCAAAATAGGGCAAGCAGAAAACTCCGAGACCGCTATCCCAAACAAACATCAGAAAATGCACATTATATTACTAAATTACATCATCTATGACGTGTGCTATAGGGGATACATTGAATTGTGGTCATTGGACGAAGGGGACAGGACTGTATCCATGCTGTAGGTGTGGTGCTCCCAGATTGGCTGGCATGGATCTGATTACTTCGTGGAGCATGCAGGTCAGCTGGGCTCATCTGGGTGGGGTGCAGGGTCAGGCGATGTCCGAATCGTGAAGATGTAGACTGTCTAACATTTGCCCTTGTGGCCACACATACCTTGAACATTATTTATATATTTTGACATATAAGAATTATATTACTAGTCGTTTGACCTGCACGATAAAAGTGAGACTACATGGGTCGAGCTGCCTAATCTATTCATACTATTTCACTAACACATTCATCAAACATTCCCTTAGATCCCATGAGAGAATGGTTTATTGTTTATTAGTGTGAAGAGAATATATTGACACACATGGGATTAGTGGTCTGAGGTGAGCTGGCGTGGCACACACATGGGGGCATGCAACTGATACATCAAAGGGCGGTGGGGGGAGGGGGTTTGTAGCCTATATTTCTTTGAATGGAGTCTAGGAGTTTGAGGCAGGTTTGTGGAGACATCGTATGTCAGGGGGGAAGGCGGGGATACTTGGTGTGAGCTAGGCTTAGCTTAGCTTAGGGTGAGAGGTTACATATGTTGCATAAAGGCATCAGTAAGACATGGGCCTCTGGCCATCATACCACCATGAGGGGGATAATGGTGGGGGCTGAGTATACACTGTTGTGCGCGGTGCTATTGAAAAGGGGAAGGAAGGCTCCGTGGCTCATTGAATTTGGCCCAGTTTGATTGGTTAGATCATATGTGACTCATTGGAATAGAGTAAAAACATGTTATTGCCACTTCATTTACAACAAGTAATAAGCAGGCTCTGATTACATGACAGGCTATATCTTCGCATTTACCGTGGTCATCGTGCTGCAGAATGGTTCTATTTATATTAGTCTCATGGCCTTGTCGTTTATATTGTACACATGAGAGTCTTATACCGTTTGAACATACTTGTGAATATACATAATATTGAAAAACCAGTGAGCATGCGGACCACCAGTGCTGGACTGGCCCACCGGGAATCCAGGACTTCCCCCGGTGGGCCTCGGGGCATTGGGCCTCTTTTCTAGCTTCAGGACTTGGGCGGAAGGATACATAAATCATTATGTTGAACGAACACGCAGGCCAGCCTCGGTGGTTCTCTATCACCCTGGCTGCTGCATTTCTCTTTTCTCCCTGGGGCCAATGGGACGGGTTGCGCCTCTATATCCGTGAGGGGCACAGCCTGGAGAACCGCATGTGCCCGGCCCCTGCAGCCCTACTGTCTACTGTGCTTGCATCACATGATGCACACATTGCACAGGTTCCGCACAGCCCATGCAACCTCAATGCTGCTGACGTGTGCTCCGAGGACGAGGCGTGAAGGGCAGTGTGCTCAGGCTGCAGCCCACTGATGCTGCTATTTCTTCACTGATTTCAGGTGCGATGACAATCGATTACTACTAAATATATGGTTGTATTTTTTGGGCTATGATCTACATTTGGCAGCTCAGCTGTGTATGAAGTGAATGTTTGCTGCTGCCTGTGAACTCTCGAGCAACTCCAAGAAAGTCGCAGTTGAGAGCCATATCTAGAACCTGTCCTGTGCGTTAACCGCAGAGCTACCTAACTAGCAATGTTACCGTTGTGGCTTTTAGGCAGTTCATTTGTGGCCATTGTACTCGGCCCCAAAGGATAAGGAAGCTACTGTGCCCTGAATGTCCCAGAGAAGGGAATTAGTGTAAATGACGCACTGGCAATAAAATGCAAGTGTAGTCTTGATAAGACAAGCAGAACCTCCATAATTAAAAAGCTATCTTTTATTCACAGTCACAAGGCAACGTATAATTAGGAACTATGGGTGCATTCTTTACTTGGAAAGTCTATACATTCCAACACTTCTGACATGAATATACCCCCTTCCTTCCTCCAGGAGACCCAGAAGCATCACTGGGTCTGCAGATACGGGTATTATGGCGAAAAAGAAAATTGCTTTGCGTGCATGTGGACAGCACCTAGAATGGGAAATGTAATCTTCAATGCCACAAAACCCACAAAATAAGTACTCTTGAGCAAACACTACCAGGTCGGCTGTTTGTTTCCTGTAATTGGGTGGAGGTGCTCCTTTTGACTTGGTAACTTTGACTTTTTCTTGTTCATTTATATGTTGTTTGTTATAGCGCACACTGTGGTAAAGTACTGCTTTAAGTCGCCACAGGGCATCGAGGGACAAGGAAACACTGAGTGCAAAATAGAGTAACCATTCCCAGTGATTTGATGTCTTAACACCCATTACATGAGTTGGGGGGACGTTTTTACCATGACAGTTTGAATAGCATCCAGCGCCATCACCACCACACATAACTATATTTACTGCCCCCCCTTCCAAGTACCTCTGCATATACACTGAGCACCCACTGGCCATACTCATTTCTGTCCCCCTGTCTGTGTTGTCAGCTCTAGCCTTATGGAGACACAGCCTGAGCCTGGCGAGGCTAAGGGATCAGGACCTCTGAGGTGCCAGGAGAAAAACAGTTAACAGTTGGCTGAAAGACAGTTGTCGGGACCCTGATTCAGTGTCAGACATTGGAGTAATTTTAGGGGGGGACTGGAGTGTTTGCCCCCCAACTTTTATGGAATACCATGTTGTCCCCATTACATTTTTAGCAAAGTTACTCCACTGGTGTCAGACTTATTAGCTTATGGAGCCCGTCCTTTCTGGTGTGGCGATAATTAGGCAGTCCAAAGCAGAATGTCACACTGCAGTGGTAGTTCCCTCCATGTACAGTCCGCCATGTTTATCAAAAGGTACCATACCACGCGGGACAATATGCATTCTATAGAGCAGTCACTATTGTGGCAATAAGACCCGAGGTGGCGGGCCAATACCGCCCCAGGTAATGCCCTGGGCCGTAGTTATAGGCCCTCACTACCCTCAGGCCTTAACGAAGCCCCCGGGCATTACCTGCGGCAGTATTGGCCCGCCGCCTCGGGTCTTATTCTCATTAGTACCCTGGCCCGTTGGATCGGGGTGGTAATGGCATTTTTATCTGTTCCGAAACACGTTTCGGAACAGGAAAAAAAATTGGCAAAAAAAATGGCTGCCACCATGGAAAGGGAAAACGTAGTCCGTTTTCCCTTTCCATGGCGGCCATCAGGAGCGGACGCGCTGGGAACAGAAGTGTTCCCAGCGCGTTCGCTTCCAAGACCAGAAGAAAAAAGAAGATAAGTGGGGTCGGGAGGGCGGAAGGGAGGGGCTGGGGAGGAAGAAAAAAAAAACGTACCGCGGTCTCCGGCGGGGGACGATGGAAGCCTCCAGCCGTGTGGAGGCTTGGAGCGGGGATGGCCCCGCTCCGAGTCTCCAAACGGCTGGAGGTTTCCATCGTCCCCGCCGGAGACCATGGGATAGAAGGTAAGTGGGGTGGGGAGGGAGGAGGGAGGAAAGGCTTGGGAAAAAAAAAAATCTTACCTGAGTCCCCGGCGGGGGACGAAGGAAGCCTCCAGCCATGGGGAGGCTCGGAGCTGGGATTACCCCGCTTTGAGCCTCCTCATTGAGGGGTTGCACTGAGGGGTTGCAGGGCAGATGCATGGAATGAAGGAGGGTGGAAGGCAGGGGAAGATGTAAAGCCAGGAGGGAAGCAAAGAGGTGCGAGTATTGGAAGGCAACTGAAGTGAACCTGGGCAAGATTGAAGTTATTCAGACTGATATTGCCCTTGTGGTTTGTCCCTCTATCATTGAAGATATTCTTTGTTTGATCATGAACTTATTTAAAACATAGCTTTTTACCCCATATATCTTTAAAACCTGCTTTAAATGCACTAATTTTGACTAACTTTATTCAACATTTTCTTATGGGGCCACTTTGAAAAAAATGTCCAGGGCCACTTTTGGTTCCCAGTCCAGCCCTGCGGACCACACATTTAGCATCATAACAAACAAGTCACCTAATATGTCATACATTTGCGAGGATCTTGAAACACTTGTGTATAGGTGCGTTACAAATGCCATATCATATATCATATCATATCAGAGAACAAGGTGTAGTCATCATTATAGGACATCAGCATATGGATCATAATTTCATGTTCATTGCAGGTGTTTTAGAAATGCTAATAAATGATCATTCTGTTAAAGTTTATGGATCAGCCCTCGTGTACACAACCACAGGAGGGGATATATAGCTTTCACAGAGGGGATTAGCATCGTGGGTGAAACAGGATGGCACACAGCCATGGGTTGTGAATCTACTACATCAAAAGAGGTGTGAGGTCGGGGGGTTATCCACAGTATATGTCTTAAAAGTCAGGTCTGCAAGTGATGAGACATGTTTGTGGAGATTAATTGTTTTTTTCCAGGCCCAAACTCTTGCCCGGTATTTCACAGGTGAGTGATGGAAGGAGGAAGGTGAGAGATACACAGGCCGATTCATGGAATAAATGTGCGCCGAAAATCCCGGCGCAGAGGGGCCAATACGTGCGCTGCGCCGAAAATAAGCGAAAAGCGCAGGGAAACCAGCGCACGTCGATTCATGGAAGTCCGTGCGCAAGAAAAGCAGAGGACGTGCGCTGAAAAAGCACGCGGCGCAGGCCGGCGCACAGGTCAACCAACGTCGTGCGCCACGGCCACTGCGCTATCACTCCGAGCGCAGCGCACAGCTCTAAAGTAGGCGGAACACAGGGCGGGACACTCGGAATGGGGAATAAAATGGGGCACAACACTCGGAATGGGGAAGAATGTGGGCGGCACGGGGAAAGTATAGGAGGCAAGTGCGCGGAACGCCCACACGCTCGCATACAACACGTATTCATGGAATAGAATAGGGCAAAAAAGCGCACGCTCAAAGCAGCGCACAGGCACAAACAGGCACAAACACGACCGCCACAAGAAAGCAGGCGGTAGCGTCTCTGCGCCTGCAAGAAATGTGCGCTAAATGGTGCGCCAACAAATAGCACCTATATACAGACATGATCAATGTCCAATACTGTGGCCCTCCAGGACAAATGACGTACAAAGGGGTACCCACAAACACAGACACGCGCTGAGAGAAAAAATAAACGTGTGCGTGCATACCGGGGTGCGCGGGAAGTTGCACACGCGATATGGCTGGGTACGTGGATTGCAGGGGTGCGCGGGAAGTTCCACACGCGACATGGCCGGGTACGTGGATTGCAGGGGTGTGCGGGAAGTTCCACACGCGATTAGTCAGTGTACGTGGATTTCAGGGGTGCGCGGGAAGTACCACACGCGATATGGCAGGGTACGTGGATTGCAGGGGTGCGCGGGAAGTTCCACACGCGATATGGCCGGGTACGTGGATTTCAGGGGTGCGCGGGAAGTACCACACGCGATATGGCCGGGTACGTGGATTTCAGGGGTGCGCGGGAAGTTCCACACGCGATATGGCCGGGTACGTGGATTGCAGGGGTGCGCGGGAAGTTCCACACGCGATATGGCCGGGTACGTTGATTTCAGGGGTGCGCGGGAAGTTCCACACGCGATATGGGCGGGTACGTGGAATTCAGGGGTGCGCGGGAAGTTCCACACGCGATATGGCCGGGTACGTGGATTGCAGGGGTGCGCGGGAAGTTCCACACGCGATTAGTCAGGGTACGTGGATTTCAGGGGTGCGCGGGAAGTCCCACACGCGATATGTCCGGGTACGTGGATTTCAGGGGTGCGCGGGAAGTTCCACACGCGATATGGCCGTGTACGTGGATTTCAGGGGTGCGCGGGAAGTCCCACACGCGATATGGCCGGGTACGTGGATTGCAGGGGTGCGCGGGAAGTTCCACACGCGATTAGTCAGGGTACGTGGATTTCAGGGGTGCGCGGGAAGTCCCACACGCGATATGGCCGGGTACGTGGATTTCAGGGGTGCGCGGGAAGTTCCACACGCGATATGGCCGTGTACGTGGATTTCAGGGGTGCGCGGGAAGTTCCACACGCGATATGGCTGTGTGCTCCCAGGCATTACCTGTACACCCTCCACGGCCCCTGCAGGCAGCACACACCACAGGGAACTACCCTGCACACCTGCTCATGTCTCCCACCACCCCCACCCCCCATCCACCAGGGACACCCTCCACCAGGCCCCCACCCATGTCATGTCTCCCACCACCCCCACCCCCCATCCACCAGGGACACCCTCCACCAGGCCCCCACCCATGTCTCCCACCACCCCCAGCACTGTGGGGAACCTGCCAGCAGGCCCCCACCCATGTCCAACCCATGTCTCCCACCACCCCCACCCCCAGCACTGTGGGGAACCTGCCAGCAGGCCCCCACCCATGTCCAACCCATGTCTCCCACCACCCCCACCCCCAGCACTGTGGGGAACCTGCCAGCAGGCCCCCACCCATGTCCAACCCATGTCTCCCACCACCCCCACCCCCAGCACTGTGGGGAACCTGCCAGCAGGCCCCCACCCATGTCCAACCCATGTCTCCCACCACCCCCACCCCCAGCACTGTGGGGAACCTGCCATCAGGCCCCCACCCATGTCCAACCCATGTCTCCCACCACCCCCACCCCCAGCACTGTGGGGAACCTGCCATCAGGCCCCCACCCATGTCCAACCCATGTCTCCCACCACCCCCACCCCCCATCCACCAGGAACACCCTCCACCAGGCCCCCACCCATGTCTCCCACCACCCCCACCCCCCATCCACCAGGGACACCCTCCACCAGGCCCCCACCCATGTCTCCCACCACCCCCAGCACTGTGGGGAACCTGCCAGCAGGCCCCCACCCATGTCCAACCCATGTCTCCCACCACCCCCACCCCCAGCACTGTGGGGAACCTGCCAGCAGGCCCCCACCCATGTCCAACCCATGTCTCCCACCACCCCCACCCCCCATCCACCAGGGACACCCTCCACCAGGCCCCCACCCATGTCTCCCACCACCCCCAGCACTGTGGGGAACCTGCCAGCAGGCCCCCACCCATGTCCAACCCATGTCTCCCACCACCCCCACCCCCCATCCACCAGGGACACCCTCCACCAGGCCCCCACCCATGTCTCCCACCACCCCCAGCACTGTGGGGAACCTGCCAGCAGGCCCCCACCCATGTCCCCCTGGCCCCAGGTCCTGACGATACACAATCATGGCAGTAATGGCCAGCATACCCAGCACAAACACCCAGGCAAGGATTGCATGCACCCACATAGTGAATGCAATCACATGACACAACCCCAAAGGCAAGTATGCAAAAGAACACATGTCTGTCACACACACATACACAATGGGTGCAAGTGAATGTCAAAACCCATATCATGACATGTAAGAAACCAAAGAGAAAATAACACAAGTGTAAGATAATATAAAAATGTATTAAAAACACAAATCAAGTAAACCAATAAAACATACAACTATGTGGCAAAGTAAATAAAAGGTCCATGTCCGAGAACAAAAATGATAAACCAAAAAACAAAGGATTAAAAAATCAATATAATTTGTCCAAAGCAAAACCATGTAGTAGGAAATCAAAGAAAAACCATTACGTCATGGTGTAAAAAAAAAAAAATTAAAAAATGTATCTCCCAAAATATAACAATATATACAGGAATGTTCCAGGGTCCATGAGCCCAACAGCACAAATGAAACCTAATACTAACTAATAAAATAAATATGTACAAAAAAGTGGCCATTGTCCGAGCGGTCCAAAATAATAAAAATAAATAAAGGAAACCTAGCACTAACTAACTAAAAAACTATATACAAAGGCAGCGGGCTAGTCCTGCGGCTCACTTGGTGATGCTGGCCAGGGCATCCTCGAACTCCATGTCAATGTCCTGGAGGCGGGACTCTGTCCTGGCCCCGAGGTCTCGCAGGGACAACCCCATGTGCTCACCAAAATCCCTGCGAGCCTCCTCGAGGCACTCAGCCCGCCTCAATGCCCGATGCATGGAGATCTCCGCCCTGGCCATGGCGAGCCGCTCCTCTTCCGCCCGCTGCCGCTCCGCACCTATCCGCTGGCCAAACTCCTCCCACACGGAACACACCGCCATGCCAGGGTTGCCCTGCCCTCCGGCCGATGCCTGCCCCTCTGATCTTGATGGCCCTGAGCCATGATGCCTCCCACGTCGAGCCCGCTGCTGCCTCCGACGCCACTGCCTCTGCCAGCACGACGGCATCCAGGCTGATGGTAACCACCGACGCCGTCGTGCACGTGCCCTGCCCGATGATGCCGGCACATCTTCCATCTGCTGGGGTCCACTTGCTGTGTCGTCCACCCCTGCTGGACCTCCGACTCCCAACTGTGGCAGGGATGGGATCCCCACCGAGCTGGCTGCATTGGTCGGGGCAGGTCCACAGGGGGCCATGGTGGCATCTGGGCCGGAAGACGGCAAGGAGAACGACCGTTGGATAGCCTGCACAGAGGAGGAGAGGGCCGTCAGATTGGCCAACACATGCAGGAACCCCCCGAACATGGCCGATCCCAATTGGGCCACGTCGGCACGGTGCACTTCGTGATGACGTGCGTGCTCCTCCCGGGAAGCACGCACGTCATCACGAATCACAGCCGTGCGCATCGCGACCCCAATCAGGACCTGCTCCACGCGGCCAGGGGTTCCCACGGCCGCAGGTGGAGGGGAGTCAGTTGACATGGACATCCCCACTACCTGCGGACGGGCCTGGGACGGGGCATCCCTGCTGGTGCATGGTGGTGCACTCACAGGGTCAGGGACAGCGACATGCACAGGCACCTCCATGGTGACCTGTGCTGCCTCCTGCCCCTGGCCCTGGACTGCACCACTTGCACCAGCAGGGATGCTCCCACCAGGCCCCATGTGTGCACCAGTGTCGGCCTCCTCCTCCTCTGTGCAAACCACCAACCTGGATGGCTCCTCACCGTCTCCCGCCGTAGCAGGCCCCTGTGGGGGCTCACCCACCCCTTCCGCTGCAGCCGTGGGGGCATCCCCGCCGCCTTGCTCCACAGCGCCGTCTCCGCCCTCTTCTTCAATAGCCGCTGCGTAGAGGGAGACAAAGGACACAAGCATCAGGCTACTGTAAAATGGTCCCCTAGACAGGAAGCAATAGCAGATGAGCACCCCTGTCAAAGTACACTTCCATCATGTCCCTCCACAACACATGGGTCAGTCCAGGCAAAACACACACAGTAACAGGCATGGTGCATGCCATGCACATTTCCATGCATGTCCAATTGACTCTTGAAACATTCAATGATATGTGACTCACATGCATCATGGCTCATGCATATCACATGCACACACTTCACCTCAGTCACATCCATCTGGCCCCAAACACAACGAACACAGGCGAAACAAGGGTTAGTTGGGTGCGTCACAGAATCTGTGCATTGTCACACACATGTGTCATGCATCCATGGCATGCACAAGTCACAGACACGCAGGTCAGGCACACAGACATGGCTACCATATATGTACCTGGCATCAGCACCCATCCTTCACCCCCATCCATGTCCAGGTACAGAGACTGGCATGCTCTCATGTCCTAAATCTGCATAGGGCTCCCCATGCCACATTTCAACACATGCAACAACCATGTGGGTCACACATCACTGGTCGCACATGCATTACCATGATGTCCCTGCACACATACATGCATACATGGCCCATGGCACACATACAGGCAAGTATCATAGAACCAGCACACCGCAACATGCCCTGTCTCACACAGTAATGCTTGCACACTTACCGCTCAACTCCAGACGGGCCTCCCTCTCAAGGACCTGGGCGTGGAGCGCTGTGCGTACGCGTTCCAGGAACCTCTTCTGGATGGAACTCATGCGGCCCCGGCCCCCCTCCACGAGGCGCCGGGCCTTCACAAGGGTCCTGGACCTCAAGTCCTCCCAGCGCTTCTTGATCTTCTGGACGTTGCGGGTTGCCACCCCCTCCGCGTTGATGGCAACCACACAGTCGGCCCAGATCCTCTCCCGTCCTTCCTTGCTGGCGCGGGACGATCCAAAGAGGGCATCATACTGCCCCAGGACATGCTCCACCAGGACACCAACTTCGGTGGCAGTGAAGCTGGTGCCCCTCTGCCCCTCTGGCCTGGGGTTGCCACTGGTGCCAGATGTCGAAGTGCCCGACATGGCAACCCCAGAGGCAGGTGTGGGTGGGCAACTGGGTCCTGGGGCTGGGCTGTGGAGCGATGTAATCCCAGTTGGGAGTCTTCAGTTCCAGCAGGGGTGGACACAGCAACTGGACCCCTGCAGATGGCTGATGTGCAGGCACCAAATGGCAGGGCACGGTGGCAGCAGGCAGGCAGGCAGGCAGGCAGCAGCAGATAGCACGTGGGAGGCTGCTCAGGGCACTGGGGGGGCAGTAACTCGGCCTTCTGGGCAGGAGCGTGGTGTTCCGTGTGTTTTCGGGTGGCCAGCTTGATACGGAGTGATTTGGCACGTGAAATTCCTGCACGTCAGCGTGAAATCTGAGGAAAGGGCCTTAGCGCGTAAGTGCATCAGCACGCATACGCGATCCAAGTCCCTCACCGCGTAAGCGCGTCTGACGTGATCCGCACGGGCGTTCCCCACTCAGCACGTGATGACGGAGCACACGTGGAAATACTGCACGTCAGAGTGTCATCGCGTGTAATTGGCCAAAAGTGCGCGTACACGCGATTGGCCAATGTACGTGTATTACATCGCGTGTAATTGGCCAAAAGTGCGCGTACACGCGATTGGCCTATGTACGTGTATTACAGGGGTGCGCGGGCACTTACACACGCAAGTACGTCAGCGCACCTGTATGCCTGCTGCGTGGGAATTTCCACACGCTATTGGAGTGGGAACTAGATTCCAGGGGTGCGAGGGTCACACGCTCGCCTAGAACACGCGCAAGGCATTAATTTGCGCACTTATCAATAAACAAGCCAGATGCCAGGATGAACATACCGTTCCTAGCAGCAGTGGCAGTGGGCTACCAAAGGAGGAGGAGGAGGAGAGTCAGGGCCAGAATATTCACACCCAGAACCAGCCTATTCGGGAGGCCTGATGACCAGGTGTATGGGAGGTACAGGTTTCCAGCACACATCATACTGGACCTGGTCAGTGAGTGGGAGGATGACCTCACATCACCCACCCTGTGCTCCCAAGCACTCAGCCCCCTGCAGAAGGTCCTGAATGTACTGCACTTCTTGGCCACTGGATCCTTTCAGCGGACAAGTGCCATAGTGGGTGGTGTGTCACAGGCCACGCAGTCACGCTGCCTACACCAGGTCTTGAACATCATCACTGCACGGCCATCAGTCCGCAGGCACATATATCTCCCCAGGACTCATGCAGAAAGGCGGACGTGCATCCAGGAATTCTATGGTGTGGCTCAATTCCCCAAAGTGCTTGGTGCAATTGACTGCACACATGTGGCTCTACGTCCACCCAGGGCAACAGAGCACATCTATAGAAACCGCAAGCACTGGCATTCCATCAACGTGCAAGTTGTATGCAATGCCAAGGGAATAATCACATCAGTATATGCCAACTATCCCGGGTCCACCCACGACAGCTTCATCTACAGAATGTCTACACTATGCCGGGACCTGGAGGCTGGCCAGCATGGAGATACATGGCTGCTTGGTGAGCATGAATGCCACTGCACATGCATGCATGTCAGATACTGGGTCATGACACAACACCACTAATGATACCCATCACCACCTCCGCAGGGGACAGTGCCTACCCTATCAGCCCCCACATGATGACCCCAATCCGGAACCCCACCACGCCACCCGAGGTAAGGTACAACACAACCCACATTGCAACACGGGGCATAGTGGAGCGCACATTCGGAGTGCTGAAGTCACGCTTTCGCTCCCTTGACCGTTCTGGCGGGCAGCTGTTATATGCTCCCCGAATAGTGTGCAGGATCATAGTGGCAGCATGTGTCCTGCACAACGTTGCAACACGCCGGGGCCTGCCCGTGGACATGGTGGTGCCCCCACATCCACAACCACATGCACGCCCGCTGCGCATGGGAGGGGAAAGGGCACGGGGGGTGGCAGCCCGTACGCAACTGGTGGCCAACTTCTTCACCTAGGAATCACAGTGCTGGCTAGTGCACACTGCTCTGGCACATACCATCTGACAATCAATGATGACACTACCTGACAATGTCACAAAATTACTCGACAATAAACTGTCAGATACACATCAGCCTGAGATTGTTAACATGGAAGTGTCACTATGTGTGCACCCCTACCTACACATACACCAGCAATGCATCACAACGAGAAGACACAACTCCATCAATCAAATATGCATTGCCACAGGCGATTCACTACATGAAAACATTGCCATGTCACCCATTCCCTTCACAGTCCCGCCACTGAGGACACCATGTCATGGTATGTGAGAGCTAACAAACTGGCCATCACAACATGACACCGGTGTCACAAATAGCAGTGCCCCAAATGGAACATAGCCGCACTTGAACAGCTAACCGCGCTGGAGCCACTACTACACACCTGTGTAAGAGTAATTTCAATCAAATTACACACCAACCCACCTTGAAGCCCACCCAAACAAGACACAATGCATGTAATCAATGGTAGTCTCATTACCTGATTCTGCTGGTATGTCCTCACCGTCCAGATGTACAGTGATGGCGCCACGCAAAAGTGTCAGTGCACATCTACCGACATGTAGTCTGACTCCAGAGAGTATGCCCGTGTGAAGAACTGTGTGAAATACCTGCAAAACATGAGCAACATATGTAAGTAGAGGCACATATCAAACCATCATGCATAGTTAGGTGCAACAACAATGTACACTATGAATGTCTACACAGTATTGACTATGGACTGGCCAACAGCTCATGGGAGTCCAATGTCACCGTGTAATTTGCTGTCACTTGGGCACACCCTTTGCAAGCCCATGGAAACGGAAGCAGGAGGGGTGCGGATGTCTGCTACCCAAGCATCTAAACCAAACTCAGGACAAGCCTGCATGTGCCCAGCCACAATACAGTGTATGCCCAGGTACCCACACAAGGCAACACTCTTGGAAAAGAAAAAAGAAAATTGAGAAAAAATGGCCATGAAAGGGCCGGCGGGGGGGGGGGGCCACCTATGAGGTCCGAGGACAGGATGCACGCCACAATCCACCTGTGTGGATCATGGGAAACTAAAACACCCCATAGGCTCGTGGCCCACACGGCTACTCTGTTGTGGGAGATGAGTCGCTATCGCTCTGGCCAGACCCTGCAGCTGACTCAGGAGGTGGGGGAGCTGCCTCAGAAGATGGTGTGACAATGGGAGGCAGCCCACGCAAAGCACAAGTTTGCTCCTCCATGGCTGCAAGCAGGCGGGTCTGGTAGTTCTGGTTCTGGGTTATAATCATGCGGAGGTCCCCATGCAGTAACTCCCGGGATGACCTGACCTCCGCACGAGTTGCCTGCATCTCGGCCGAGAGCGTCCGTGTCAGACGCTCCAGCTGCTCCTCTGTCCTTCTATGGGATGAAGCCTCAAGCTCTAACAGGGTCGACCTGAGGTGACGGAATTCTTCCCTCAGGCCTTCCCTGTGGCGCTGGGACTCCATGGAAAGTGATTCCCGCAGAGTCGCCAGTGCCGCCCGCCTGTCCTTGTTGGACGCCAACATATCCTCCCTGTGTGCCTGGCTGATGGACTCTGTAGCCTGCTCCAGTCGCTCCATCAGCCTTTCTGGGGGGACAATGGAAGTGGCCACCCTATCCATGGCCTGTGCAATCATCTCGGATGATGCTGCCTGTTGGTTGGCCATACCGTAGATGGATTGCTCCCAAGCGGTATTGCCAGGTGGCATACGGCCACCACGTTGACGGGCACCACACCTGCCTGGGGCAAGGCGGACTGCGCCTTGCTGTGCCGGCAAGGCCTCAGGCTGCAGGACTGCATTCCCTCTCTGATCTGCAGCCCCAGGAACAGGATCAGAGATTGTGTGGTGTGGCCCTGCATCCGTAACCACCGGAGGCTGAGCTGCCGACACTGACATCCCCATTGAGGGCAATGGCCCGGCTGCAGGTGGGTCGGACAGAGGAGATTCTCTCCCAAGAACACTCACCTGCGACTGCACATAGGTGTCATCCTCCGAGTCTACACCTGAATACTGCTCGGGGGAGGAACCCCCAGAGACACCCCTCGACAGCACGACCTGCAGCACTTGTGGGTTTTCACCCACAAACACACCACGTCCCTCACTTGTGGAAGGTCGGCCCGGGTTGCCCTCCTGGGACGGCTCAACCACCACATCCCCAGCATCAACAAGTGCTTCGTCCCCTGCAAAGACATGAAAGAGAAAAATGGAAACAGGCATTAGCACCATGGCATGCAACAAGGGCTGATGAACAACAGAGGCAGTAGTTCTACGACACATGTCCCACATGACTGGGAGACCTCCTATGCATTCACCATCACTGGGTCTGTAGGGGAGGCTCAGGGCATACAATGTACAGATTGGAGAGCAACGCCTGCTCACCATGCTGCCTAGCACTGCCATCACACATTGGCCGGTGATTGCCATGTCAAAGGCACATGCCATCACACACATGGCATGTGACATAGCCACCAAGTGAAGAGGGAGAGGAGGGCAACTTTTTTGGATTTCCACCACTCTGGTCCTGACATTGCATCATCACATCAATAAGTTGACATGTTGTACATGGATCTGCTAGTCCAAATTGGCCACGATGCACAGTGCCTTGTCTACATCAACAAAATGCAGTAAACAATGAGATTCCACCTCCCCATCACCTGTAAAGGAATCATATAGCATTCGTGAAGCACCGGTCCAGAAATGTATGAAGGTACAGCGGAGCACTGAGGGGTGGTGGGGCAGTAGGGGATGCCAGTCAACAATCCTACTGGTGCTGGTGTCATTCATGTCACGCAAGTGCAGGGGTGGGTGGCACAATGATGTGCAAGGGGAAGTGGCGGCTGGAAGTGCTGTACAAGGTAAGTAGGACTTAACGTCAAGGGCAGATGGTGTTAGGCGCAGACAAGTGCTGGGGGGGTGTGGCCTATAGGGGTACAGAGACAATCATGCAGTGCTGTGGGCTCGGAGGGGACAGGGGAGGTACACACTGCATCTGGCTCGGCAAGGTCCTTGCAGATTTCTATCTGTCCTGCAGAGTTGTCACATGCCGCAGATATGTGCCCTTGGATTGGGGATCTCATCTTGGTGAGAAGGGTGAGGCGCTATTGCCTTTGGAGCATGTGGCAGGCCAGTTTGCCAGAGGATGAGCATGATGCAGGACATTCCCTCTCTGCCACCCGGCACCTGTGGTCTGGGTTCACATGATCCGAGTCATGCCAGGACTCTGCATTGGCATGGGGCTTCAGACAGGTGGTCATGACCGTGGCAAAGACATCCAGTGTACCTGACATAGAGTGGAGCATGGAGTGGGCCCTGTCAGGATGGGAGTGAGCCTAAGGGGGAGCTGGATGGGGGGGAGATTTTGGCAGCATGAGCCTCGACTGACACACACTTCATGGGTTGGAATACCAAGAAGGTGTGTGACAGTGGTGAGGGTGGCTTTGCCTGTGGTGTGGTGAGGGTGAGCTGGGAGGAGAGGAGAATGTGATCACTCCAGGAGAGAGGAGTGCAGAGATGGACGGAGAGGGGAAAGTCAGATGAGATCAGAGCATCAAGAGTGTGCCCTGCAGAATGAGTAGGGACAGACGGGAGTCTAGAGGGTGAGAGGGAGTTGCTGAGGTCACAGAAAGGTCATGTGGGGGGGTCAACAAGCATGCAGGTGGATGCGTACAGCAACAAGGAAGAGGATTTCTGTGTCTGGGGACATGAGTGAGGAGGAGAGGTGAGGACACTCAGAAAGGAAGTAGTACATTTGACCAGTTTTCCCAGACACAGTACGCACAGTTTGTGAATGTCAAGGTGTGGTAGAGAGAGACGTCACACAAGCCATTCCAGAGTGGAGTAGGTCTAAGTAGGAGTGACAGTGGCAGGAATACCCTCAGGGAAGCCAAGGGCACACCCCCCCTGCACAGTAGTGGCGGGCAAAGGAGAGGGTCTCCTGAACATCAGGTAGGAGTGTGTGAAGGATGCAGACAGAGCTGGCCGTCAGACATGTTTCCATGAGACCAAGGATGTCAAGGTGCATAACCTCATGTAAGTGACAGATATCGGAGGAATGCCTGATGCAGCCGCAGTGAAAGGAGTGTAATTGTGGAGGAGGTTGACAGCCTTGGAGGACTTACGGGGAGTGCTAGAGATCAGAGGTGCAGCATGTGTAGGAGTTGGAGTGGGAGGCGGAGAAGGATCATGGGAGGGTGCAGGGAGGCAGTGCAGGATTGATGAGGAGAGAGGAGGGGGGACAGCAGGAGAGGTAAGGAAGTTGATGAGATGTGGCTAGCATTTCTCAAGGAGAATGAGGTTGGCCTAAGGGCCTTGGACTGAGATGCTCCCATTACCATGCACATCAATTGTGGCCTCTGAGGGTTGGAAGGAGGCCAGGAGTACACCCCAACGGGTCCCACCATTGATGGTGGAAGAGGAGCAAGGAGAGAGGACAGGGACCATGTGAAGGGTCTATGGGACAGGCAAAGGCATGTATGAGCAGATGTCAGTGAGAGTTGGCTTTGAGTAGGCTCAGATGCACTTGTCAGCAATAGGGTGGGTCGCATTGGAGGGCAGGGTACCCTCATTTGACTGTTAGCAAGCAGGTGTCGTGAGTAGGGCACGATGGTCTGAACTGTAGAAGTCAGGGAAGATAGACCATGAAGAGCAGCATGGAGTGTGAGGGAATGGGGCTCAAAACCAGACGGTACCAAAGCACACAGGTAGGAGGTGGATGTCAAGGCAACATCCACAGTATGACAGCATGTTGGTTGGCATTTATATACAGAGGACGCATTAGCATGTGGTATCATTGCATGTCAGGCATGTGAAGATGAAACTTGATTGGCTGGGGGAAAGTATAGGAATGGTATGTAAGACATCAGATGAATAGACAGGGGAGTATGAGCAACAATGTAGTGACAAAATGACAATTCAAGGGCAACTTCCATGGTGTAGGGCCATATGTGCACTGTTGCCAGTTGGGATAGTGCTGTGGGCAGATGGTGTTGCACTGAACATACTGGATGAGGCACATGGGTGCCACTATCTACTCTGCCACACACCCCCTTGACAGGCACCCAACATGAATGCTTCACACACACACCATGCACATGGATAATACACACATGCATGTGCACTCACCGGATGATGCCTCGTAATCAGGGAGATCTCCCACACATTGGAGTTGTCCCTCGGTGACGTAGGATCCAGCTACGGACTCGTGTGGTGTGAGTTCTATTTCCTGTGCTGGGGACCCACCTCCAGTCACCAAGGTTGCGGCATGACTTGAGGCCAGCTTATCCTTTGCCCTGCGCTTAAGGTCATTCCAGCGCTTCTGGCAATCACTAGCTGTGCGCCTCACTACTCCAAGGGCACTTATTCTGTCAGCAATGGTCTGCCAGTGTGCCTGGCGTCTGGCATGTGTGGTCTTGGACCCTGCAACGATGACCATTTCCCTATCATGATCTGACACATACTGAACAAGTGCATTCAGTTCGGCGTCTGTGAAGCTTGGCTTCCTTGATGGGCCGGACTGTGCAGCCGTGCCTGGGGAATCAGCCTGTGCCGGACGTGCACTCTTCCTCTTGCGCTTGGAAGGGGGTGGGGATCCAGAGTGTCCTACGCCGCTGTGGACACTAGGGGCAGGAGCCGTGGTGGACTCAGTACTGGGTGTGTGGGATTGCACACTCAGCATGGGAGTAGGTGCAGGCATTGGGGGTAGTGGGATGGGGTCAGGCCTGATCTGAGGTGCATGAACTAGGACCGACACAGTCTTGGCAGGGTGTATGAGAGGTGGGGTGGATGGAGCCACACCCTGGCTACGGGGGTTAGCAGATGACCTATCTGGCATAGATGCGCGTGCCCTGATGACACCAATGTGCACCGGTGCACGTGCAGTGGACCTGCTGACCTGGATGTCAGCGATGGGATCACCCTCGGACAGGTCTGCTGCCACAATGGGCTGGTCCAACAAGGGCTGATCAGGGTTGGTATCAGCCACATGACCCTCAACTGGGGGGGGGGCGGGGGGGCGGCATGGGTGTCCCTGACTGGTCCTCCAGACTGGGGGGGACAGGGGCACCCTGCAAGTCACAACCACGTCCCCTAGTGGATCCTCCACGGCCACCACGTGTGGCTCGGCCACCTTTGCCACCCTTACGGCTTGCACGCCTCCCAACCATGGCACTGATGTTATTGTGCGTATGGGAGTCGGTGTGCACAATTGTCCTGGGCAATTGGGTGTCAAAGGGGTTGGGTACCAGATGGTATTCGTACCCTAGTGCAGTGGCAAGGCTATATGACACCCCTGGGGAAAGATGACGGGTCACGCAACGCACAGGCACCCCAGAAAAGTTAAGGAACGTGCACAATACCCCTCCTAGACCACGTGTGCTGATGGAAAACCCTGCACTACGCTGTGGCATCCAGTAACACAATGAACGTATGCGTGTCACACGCAGCCTAGAATGACCTCTGAAGGGGTAGGCTACACACGGGGCAAGCACAGAAGTTAGATACGTGCGTGACTCCCCGTCTGCCAGGTAAAAGAGCGTGAAAAATGAGCGCGTTTGGTTGGCAACACCCCCGCCAAAAGAAGATGTGTACGCTGTCTGAGGAGACAGGACAACAGTAGAAGGGGACACTGTTTGAGGGAACAGGCCCAGGTAAACCAGTACAAGAGGAAAAAGAGAAAAAGCTGTCAGAGGTAACAGGGAGTACGAACTGGAAACGCCGTGAAGTAAATCGCGTGTGAAACGACAAGAAGTACAGAATTCACCCACTGCTCTCCACGAAAAGCACGTACAAGGAAATGGTGTTCAACACTACCTTATATACAGGCCCACACGTACAGCGTCACTTACGGCGTGTACGTGCTTGGCCCATGTTCACCAATCACACGCTTTGTCACTTCTGCGTGTGGATCCTTTTTCACCAATCACACGCTTTGTCACTCCTGCGTGTAGATCCATTTTCACCAATCACACGCTTTGTCACTCCTGCGTGTAGATCCATTTTCACCAATCACACGCTTTGTCACTCCTGCGTGTAGATCCATTTTCACCAATCACACGCTTTGTCACTCCTGCGTGTAGATCCATTTTCACCAATCACACGCTTTGACACTGCACGTGCAGGTAACTATAGACGCACATATGCTGGTGACGGGTTTTCGCGCGATTCGCTGAGTGTGGGGTTTTCACGTGCAGATTCAATACCTATCAGGCTGTCCACGCGTTCAAACACGAAAGACCACGCTCCTGGCCAGGAGGCAAAATTACAGTCCCCCAGAGCCCTGAGCACGCTCCCACCTGCCATCTGCTGCTGCCTGACTGCCTGCTGGCCACGTGCCCCACAGTGCTGGTGGGTGGGGGGGTGGGAGACATGGGTGGGGGCCTGGTGGAGGGTGCCCCTGGTGGATGGGGGGTGGGGGTGGTGGGAGACATGGGTGGGGGCCTGGTGGAGGGTGCCCCTGGTGGATGGGGGTGCAGGGGGACATGATCAGGTGTGCAGGGTAGTACCCTGTTTTGTGGGCTGCCTCCAGGGGCCGTGGAGGGTGTACAGGGTACACCTGTGAGGGCCCACCCAGCCTAATCGCGTGTGTAACTTCCCACGCACCCCTGTAATACACGTACCAAGCCAATTCGCGTGTGAGAATTCCCACGCACCCCTGAAATACACGTACCCTGCTGAAGTCGCGTGCAAAACTTCCCGCGCACCCCTGTAATACACGCGCCCAGCCTATTCGCGTGTGGAAATTCCCGCGCACCCCTGAAATACACGCGCACAGGCTATTCGCGTGTGATAATTCCCGCGCACCCCTGAAATACACGCGCCCAGGCTATTCGCGTGTGGAAATTCCCGCGCACCCCTGAAATACACGCGCCCAGGCTATTCGCGTGTGGAAATTCCCGCGCACCCCTGAAATACACGCGCACAGGCTATTCGCGTGTGATAATTCCCGCGCACCCCTGAAATACACGCGCCCAGGCTATTCGCGTGTGGAAATTCCCGCGCACCCCTGAAATACACGCGCCCAGGCTATTCGCGTGTGGAACTTCCCGCGCACCCCTGAAATACAAGTACCCTGCTGTAATCGCGTGTGGGACTTCCCGCGCACCCCTGAAATACACGCGGACAGGCTATTCGCGTGTGGAACTTCCCGCGCACCCCTGAAATACACGTACCCTGCTGTAATCGCGTGTGGGACTTCCCGCGCACCCCTGAAATACACGCGCCCAGGCTATTCGCGTGTGGGACTTCCCACGCACCCCTGAAATACACGCGGCCAGGCTATTCGCGTGTGGTACTTCCCGCGCACCCCTGAAATGGACGTAGCCTGGGATTTGACGTGTGAAACTTCCCGCGCACCCTTGAAAATCGCATGGGCCGCTTGCCGTGATGGTCCAGTGTTAGCGCAGCCCCTTGCGCTGGTTTGTGATTTTTATGAGATTTCCCAGCGCAAGGGGCGTTCCTGGGGGCGTAACTGGCGCTGCAGCGAGTCGCTGCGCCACTGTGCGCCACGGCTGCCTGGGGAAGCTAAAATCCATGAATACGCTGTGCGCCGGATTCGGTTTTGGCGCACGCGGCTGGCGCAGACTATCGCAGGCGCACGCTGTGCGCCAGCCGCGTGCGCTACTTGTGCGCTGGATTCTATGAATTACCCTGACAGTGTTTAACTTGTAGCTTGTTCGTGCCTAGTCTCCTGTGAGAACAGGACTGCTGCAGGAACACAGAGGGGAGGAGGTGGGGGGAATAGCTGGCTAACTGTGCCCAGTGTCAGGGGAGAGCTTCAGGCCTGCAGGCTGGCTTTGCTATAAGGCCTAGTTTAGCATTTACTAAATGGAGTCGGTGTTTAGTACAAAATGGAGTCAGTAATCGGCCCTCTGATTGAGCATTGCATCCGTGTGTCGATTCGCGACTGTCTTGCACCTCTGGCCACAGGCGAGCATCAGATGCAAGTGGGTAGGAATAGAGGGGAAGGGGCCTAAAAAGACCTTTCCTCCCCTACACGTCAGGAGATAGTATGTAGCTTAGCTTAGACAGAATGACCTCTTCCTGTGGAACCGACCTGACCTTCAAACCACCCAGATGAGCCCAGCTGACCACGTGCCACTCGAAGAAACAGCCCTGCACCAGCTAATCACGTGGAGCTGGCCCATATACTGCCATACTGTATCTATGTTGTCCGCCAATCCCAATGCAACTTGATGTACCTATATCTAATCTTCAGTAGTGACGATTCTAAAGCATATAATGTACTGTATTCTGTATTGTTGGTCAAAGTGCTCTCGAGGCAGCAGAGTCCTCTGCATGCATATACCTTTATAAAACGTTACTTTCCTCACAACCTTTCTCCTGGCCTCATTCCCTACTGGGGTGTGTCCTTTATTATTTGTCTACAATTGTATTTTGGGGAATGGCAACCTTCACTGGGATGAGATGTCAAGAGTTGTTTCCTGTGCAGCTGGGTGTGTGAAACTTTGCCAAGCCCTTTTCTTCTATGTATGAGAGGGTGGAGGGGACATCAGCGATGTTAGAAACAAAAGCACAACCTGTTTTCTGAGAATTTTAGGTGAGAAGGAAAAAGGGAAAATAAGCCATGTATATCGTTTTCATGATGCTGCAAAGAGAATAACAAAACGGATTAGGAATCGAATCTGCCGCAAACTATGTGGCCAGAAATGGGAATACCAGTGGCAGTTTTCTTTTGTATTTTTGGGAAAGGATGTGTTGAGCATTAATCTAATCACGTTTTCGCTCACATGATCTTTTTAGGGTCAGGTAAAGGAGTTTTTCTAAAGCATTTCAATATCTCCACAGCACTAGTTTAGCTACACTGACTGCCAGTGGAGACTAGTATTAAATTCAAGACATTCCACCTTAAATACACGTGGAGGCAAAGACTAGCTTTCCTGTACATTAGCAGTACACTTGAAAAAATGTTTTGATTTTTTTTAAAATACCCCTCCCTTTAAAAGCTCCACCAAAAAATAACTTCTAACATTTAGGGACCACACTGCTGGTACATGCCCTCTGAAAACGTATAGTATGAAGTGAACGACTTCGCATTCCAGCATATACTCAAGTCCAGCCTTTTTTATCTATTCATCATTCCAGTTCTCTTGACTTATAGGCACACTGGTATGTAGTGCTCTTAGAGACAGTGCACTACATAAATGTTGGTTTTCCTTTTTGTATGCATTACATGATATGAACCCTCACGCGCCCTGCACTTAGCCATCTTAAAAACATGTCAATCCCACTTCATTAAGAGTACATGCATCATGGGAACAATATCAACCCAAGTAAAACACCTACTAACACATATGCCAATAAAGGACACAATACATATGTGGAAGTCCAAAAGGCTGGGGAATACAAAATAGAACCAGATATTACCACATCTCTACAACCTCCTGAACCAATGACTACCCTAAAAGAAACAGATGCTACAAGACTTTGAGGACAGAAATGCATACAGAAATTCTGACAGATGATAATGCATGTGTACTGTCTGTGTATCTCTACAGTGTGAACAGCTTCTCAAAAGACATAGGGACATCATTGAAAAACAGGCTGCCATCATCAGACACTAAGGAACTATGCCATACTAGCTCTAGCATCTACCAATGTCAAATGGAGTTTACAGTACATACCTCATGCACGTTGCAAGCTCTAAGGTGAATGCCCCGTCAATACTAGTAGATTAATTTGCGTCAGCAACCCCTCTAGATTGTTTTTCTTGCACATGCCTAACCTACTTATCTCCCTGGTTTTATTAGCTTTTACAACATAACTCTATTGTAAACCAAAGTATTGTTTTTAATTCACAGTTCATATGATCACTGCAGATTCTCGGACCTCCCATAATGTATTGTGCTCCCGGAGAGAAAAACAAGGCATCCTCCAAAGCGGCACTACTTAATGTTCTCTTTTAATGATTTTGAAGCTGTTTTTCTGATTTCTTTTAAGAAAGGGAGCACTTATATGTCCGAACTCCGTTGTGCGACAGGAAATTCAAACAAAATAGATGCTAACACTCTAGGTGTGGCATAGGTTGTGAGAATGATTGAGAAACCCTGGAAGTTCTGCCACTAACTTTGGGAGTCTATGAAACAGACTTGATGATATGGCTTGCTTTGGGGCAGCAGAGGAATGAAGCAGGTTTAGGTGCTGGCAACAGTACAGGTTATAGCACAACAAGCTCATGAGTTAATCAGCTTGCAATGCGAAAGCAATGAACTGGTGAACCCTGAAGCTGTTGTGAACAATCATGGGATGAAGGTGTGAGCCAGGAACTATGGTTTAATTCTCACACACTTTGAATCTTTTAACCTTTCCATGATGGCTGAAGACTTGTTGTGCAGTAAAAGATACATTGTGTCCAGATGATGGTTGCAGCCAATGTTTTGTATGTGGGTAGTAATCGTGCTATGCTCTTTAACCCCTAAGTATAATACACTAGGTGAAAGTTATCGAGTGGGTGTACCAGTAACAGTGTAACTAGTGCATGTGCTTACTTCCCTATAGGTATTTACACCATATAATACATCTAGAGAGACCCTTGACGCCTAGATTGGTGGAGGTCAGAATGTGATTGTGAAGAGCAGACACATGGGACTAATGAAACTCTGTCAACTGCCATGCCTCAATTGCACATTCCTCTTGCGCAATAACCACTCTGGGTAATCCTGCCAACCACAGACTGTAAAGATTTAAGAGAATGGGCCTCATTACGACCCAGGCGGAGGACCATGGTGCTATTAGCACCATGGTCCATGCGGGTGTCCGCCATGGCGGAATGTGGGATTACCACCCCATTCCGAGGTTCGTGGGGCGGTAATTCCCCACGCCGCCATGGCCCTTCCCCATTCCCATTTTTGCCCCATAGGGCTCAATGGGAATCGGGAAGGCGCTAATAACGGTACCGCAAATTGCGGTACCATTATTAGCACCAAAGTCCTTTGCGGGTTCCTACTTTAACGGCTGGAAAAACCAGTTGTTAAGGTCGGGTCCAGCAAAGGGACCTCGTAATCAGGCATTAAGGGTTTAACGGCGCCAACACCTTTTACGGCACTGTTAAACCCTTAACGCCAGGATCGTAATGAGGCCCAATGTATTTTTAAAGTATGCTTTAAAATGCAACATTTTAATCCATTATTTTAAAATAATTTGTGGGGCTACTCTCCGGTGCTGTGGCAAATCTCGGAGAAATGATTATGCCCCTCCACTTAAAGAAATCACCAGCCACCACTGACTCTGGGACTGTGCTGGGAGCGGGGTGGGGCGAGCCCAGGGACTGTGGTGGGTGCAGGATGGGGGGAGCCATGGCATAGTGGTGGGAGTGGGTGGGGAGAGCACAGGGACATTGGTGGGAGCAAGATGAGGAGAGCCCAGGGTCTCTGGTGGGGTAGGCAGAGCCTAGGAACTGAGTTAGGAGTGGGATGAGGAAGCCCAGAGACTGTGATGGGAGCAGGTGGGGGAGCCCAGGCACTATGCTGGGAGTAGGGTCTGGTGACAGCGCACCATAGTTCATAGCCATTTGGACTTAATGTCCATTTGGCTTTTTTTTGGGGGGGCCCGGCCTACACCCGCATTTTGCTCAGGGGAGGCAAGGCCAAAAAGTTTTGAAGACCACTTCTCTACAGCATCACTACTTTCTCTATCCTATCCCTTCTTTTCAATTACCTACTTGCCTCAATCCAACCAAGTTCTAGCAGTCTCATCTGCCCGAATCTCCACTCATCGGCTTCCATGCACACATCAATAGTCACAGTCAGTGATATTTTATAGGTGCATCACAATAGGCCAGCCAATTTCCTTTCTCCACTGGCTTTGTGAACTCTGACCAGCATTCTCTTACATCCCTAGGTTACCTAGGGCATTTAAAACTAATGGCCCACAACTCTCTGTTTATAGTGCAGCAACCCTCTTGCTCTCTCAATCCCTCCTCACTCACTTTCTCTCTCCTACTGACTACCTACCTCTCTTCATCCCATGTAACCTCTCATTTCGAACCCTCTCTTTCTCCCATAGCACACCCTTTCCTCAAATTCCCACACAACCTTCTATCTCCCTCTCTTACACCTACCCACACATACCTCTCAATCACATACCTTTCTCCCTTGCTCCATCCAAACCTGCTCCTTCCACGTTGCCCCAACCCACTGCTATTCCTCCCCCCACTCCTTTCTCCTGCACCCAAAAACATCTCTCTTACCCAGCCCTATGACGCTCTCTCTCCTACAAAGTGCAATGTTCACTACAACGCACTCCTAAACTTTACTCACCCCCTCTTTTAGTCTCTCCATTTCTCTCATCACTCTTGCCCCATCAATCTCTGCCATCATGCACTCACTACTTTACCACTTTCTCAGCATCAAATCCCTCTCCATCTTTCTGATAACCTCAATCATCTACAAATTTAAGAAGTGCGGCAGCTATTCTCTAAATGTCATGATAATCAGGAGGAAAACACAGATCATAATGCAGAATGACACCACAATTGGAAACTCATTAATTTTCTTAATCGCAATTATATCCTGGAACCTCCTAATGTTTGCTCACACATTTGATATGTAACTCTGTAAATCTTTATGAATCAAACTTTTATACCAAAAATGGTAGGATGATTGTAACAATTATTCTAAAAAACATATAATTGTTCTTAGAATTACCAAAACATTTCAGGACATTAATGTATCTTCTTATTAAAACTGGATAAGACTGTAATATGTAGGTAACATCAGCATACAAGAATGTGTAAAGTATTATTGCAATAGGCAACATAAAGATGAAATGTGCTTTTCATCTTCCAACTCTGGTACTTCAATGCCTATTTTTAAAAAGTTCCAGGATACATGCAAGTCTTTTTACTCCTTGTCAAATGTTACAAGATATTGGCCTTTAGTCTAGGGTGCTGCTGTATTCTTCCCTTTCCTGATTTTTACTCTTGGCAATAGAACGAGTCTGCATATGTGGAACGTCTTCTCTTGCTTCACCATGGGTAGATGCAGGAGGGGTCGGGGTTTCTCCTTTATATGGCTTGATATCGTGCAAATTAAGTTAGGCTCTTAGTCCTTTTAGCTTGGCTGCTATAGGTGGGACTTCCTCCACCTTATATGGACCATCAAAGGGAGGAGTGCTCCAAGTGTGCACACATTTGCATAACAGCACCTGGTCTTCTGGGTATGAGCTTGGTTGTTTTAACAAATCCTCTGCTTCAATCGGTTGATCATCTTTGTCGCTTCTCTTTGTCCCCTCCCTTCGATTCTTGACCTGTTGAGACATGAAAGAAATACTTGCAGTCATTGGTGTTATGTAAACATGCATCTTGTCACCTAATGTATTCGCTACACTATGGACATCAGTTTCTAACCTAGTTGGAGGAGCAAGGGGGGGTTCACATGCAGCATCTAGTCAGCAACTCATGAGGAGAAAGATAGTGATCTGAGCCAGGCTGATTCCTTAGAGTGTATAAGGCTAGTGGTACGCAATGTAGCCACCCCTTCTTCAAAGTTATCTTTATCTTTGCAGTCCTCTCCTTCAATAATCCATTTAATTGTTCACAGACACCAATCACCTGTAGGTGATAAGCAGATGAAAGCATATTCTTAATGCCTAATAGAAGTACTATTTGTTCAAACAACTCATTTACAAAATGTGGTCCATTGTCAGAGCGCAAAACCTCACAGATACACCATCTTGTGAACACTTCACTCACAAGGAACTTGGCAGCGCACATGGCATCCGGGTGTGTGCATGGACCTGTCTCGATCCATCTAGAAAAAGGACATACCACGACCAGCATATATCTGAAACCATTGCATGTCTGCAGCATATCCACATAATCTATATGCAGATGATGAAATGAGCCATTGGGAATTGCTCCTCTCACTGCTCACAAAGTGTGCCCTGCACTACAATTCTGGCATATAATGCAATTTACATTAAACTGTGCTACATGATCTAATAGCTTTGGTGAAAACCACTCTTCTGCTATTGCAGCAGCTAGACCCTCTTGAGTAAAATGTGTGGGGTAGTGGAATTGCTCATATGCTACCCTCAATAATGGGATAGGGATAACTGGTTTTCCAGTGCTGTCCTGTTTCCAAATATCCTCCGTATGGGATAAAGAACACCCTTGCCTTTTCCATAATTCCTTCTGTTCTTGTTTGTTTGTTTGTGTGTTTGTTTATTTATTTGTAATGCATGCCCGACCTGAGGGTATCCAGGTGCAGAAGAAGCAACATGAATACTTTCAGCTTAAGGTTACCCAGCTGTGTAGGAGGACATATATATATATATATAGAAGGAATAGAGGCCTTATTTAAACGATATATACAAGATACATCATAACATAATTACAGGTTCAGTGTCAATTGGACATTGATATAACATAACTATATACAGTGCATGATAATAAATAGATACAGGCGGTCTTGTGGTGCTCACCCTTGTATCCCAACTAGCTGTACAATAGACAGCATGTTAAAGCTCTCCTTTACCAATGTACATCATCCTGTCATTTGTTTAACACTTTCAATTTCAAAATTAGAAATGGTTGGGAAATAGGCTGCCTTTTTGGGTTCTAAATCTGCAGCTTTGTTTTTTGTGAGAAATTAAATCTGTCCTTTTAGAATGCGCCGAGTATTTTAGAACTGCTAGAGTCAGTGGGAGTGCAAATAATTCAATAAATGTACACAATAGTGCTGCATGTTGCACTGGAGTGCCATCTGCGTGGAGGAAGCCCCTCCTTTTCCAGCATGACTAACCTACGTGTAGGGTTGATGTCACTTCCTCATCTTCAAATCTCTAAAGCATGGCAATAATTCTGCATCCTGTGCTGATCAACACAAAGGCAATCTCGCGCTTGTCACTACTTCAAATTCACCCCTAGGTTCAGCTTTACAACTGCTTTACAACTGCTGATCTAGTATGCCTTTCGCCAGTCATTTAATCAATTTTTGAAGAACCATCAACAAAAACAACTTCCCCTCTCCCAAGGTCATTTTCTCTAGCTTGGGGAATTTAATTATAGCTCTCAATATACATTGTGCAATCATGTACATAGTCACCCTCTCCAACTGGCTCAACTTTGAACATTGCTGGATTTACTGTCTGACATCTGACAATTATATTTGCAGGGTTCAATATTATTACTTCGTATCCTGATGTTCTCTGTGTGGTCAATGTACTTTTGGGTTTCTCTAAAATTGCAAATAATGCATGCTTAACAAATAATGTTACTGGACGCCCCATTGGGGTGAGAGGATAGCTCACGGGCAACGTGCTTGCCTTGGAAGCAAGACGATGCAGAGCAACACAGGGTTGATCCCTGGCTCCGCACTTAGAATCCTCTGGGAATTAAGTGCGTTATAAATACCCAATTATAATTGTAATTGTTATACATAAAGCTTTTTCAATCGCAAATGCAGAAGAAGCTATATACTGCTCACAAGGATAATGCCATTTGATAAAATCCCACTATAATATGCTAATGGTTTGTGTCCATGTCCTAATGTTGTTTGTTTGTGTAAGGACTGCTTGTTTGTGTAAGGACTGCTGTCATGACTTATCCATGTGAATAAGAAAATAAATAAACCTCTTCATGATAATCTGGAATTCCTAACACAGGGGCTGTACTAATCGCCTTTTGAAAATCTTCGATCCTTCAGTCATTTCATCGGTCCATATTATTTTACTCTTGCCCACCTGTGCTTCCTTATGCCCTTTTAAAAGTGGTCGAATATAAGTACTGTCATCGAAAACCCAGACCCTGCAATAGTTACATGAGCCTAGATATTTTGCTTTACCTCACTGTTTTAGGTTCTTAGGTTTTCATCATTATTCCTGCTCTTTCAGGCGTCACTTTCTCCCCTTCATGAGAGATCAACTGTCCTATATACAAGACCACTTCCTGACCCTGACAATATTGTAACTTTCATGAGCTTAATGGAATCTTCTCTACATCTTTTTTCAGTCTCACTGCACACTAAAATGACATCCACATATTGAACTATTGCACTTTTGAGCTGAACATTGCCTAAGTCCACCTGGAGGACTCTATCAAAGATTGAAGGAGACACACAGTACTCCTGTGGAAACTAAGTATGTTTCAGACAAGTCCTTCTATGCAAAAAGGAAGTGAAATACTGTCAGGGTAATTCATAGAAATTCACACAAAAGTGGCACACGCGACTGGCGCACAGCATGCCCGTGCGAATGTCTGCGCCAGCCGCGTGCGCTAAAATCGATTTCCGCGCACAGCGTATTCATGGATTTTCGCATCCAAAACCAGCCGTGGCGCAGCATGGCGCAGCGACCCTGCAGCAGCGACAGTTACGCCCCCAAGAACGCCCTCACGCAAGGAAAAGCCTTCAAAATCCCCAAATAATCGCTAAGGGCTGCGCTAACCCTGGACCAGTTCACAGGGCTGGCAAACAGCAAACGCCAAGCGGGGAACGTGTATTTCAGTGGTTCGTGGGAAGTTCCACACGCGATTGTCCTGTGTACGTGTGCATCAGGGGTGCGCGGGAAGTTCCACACCAAAATCAGCAGGGTACGTGTATTTCAGGGGTACGCGGGAAGTTCCACACGCAATTTCAGCAGGGTACGTGTATTTCAGGGGTGCGCGGGAAGTTCCACACGTGATTGGTCCCGTGCGAGCAGGGTACGTGTATTCGATGGGTGCGCGGGAAGTTCCACACGCGAGTTCAGCAGGGTACGTGTATTTCAGGGGTGCGCAGGAAGTTCCACATGCGATTTCAGCAGGGTACGTGTATTTCAGGGGTTCTGGGGAGTACTACACGTGAATTGGCCATGTGGGTCCTCCCAGGTGTTCGCTCTACAACCTCCACTGCCCCTGCAGGAAGCCCATACCACGGGGGACTACCCTGCACCCCTGCTCATGTCCCGCAGGCAGCCCATCCACCATGGGCATGCCCCCCAGCCAACCCACATGTCACCTTGCACTACTGATCAACAATGCATGTCTCCCACCACCCCCACCCCCCAGCAGTGCAGGGGCAGCCTCCACCAGGCCCCCACCCATGTCTACCACCACCCCCACCCCCCAGCCACCAGGGGCAGCCTCCACCAGGCCCCCACTCATGTCTCCCACCACCCCCACGGGCACGTGGGCAGCAGGCAGTCAGGCAGCAGCAGATGGCAGATGGGAGCGTGCTCGGGGCTCTGGGAGGCAGTAGTTCGGCCTTCTGGGCAGGAGCGTGGTCTTCCGTGTGCTTACGCGTGGCCAGCTTGATACGGAGTGATGATTTGGCACGTGAAAATCCTCATGTCTGCGTGTAAATCGAGGAAAGGCCCTTAGCGCGTAGGCACGTCAGCACGCATATGCGATTTCATTGGACCAAAGGCCCTTAGCGCGTGAGCGCGTCTGTGACGTGAGGCGCGCAGGTGTTTCCCTCATTGCACGTGATGACAGAGCACATGTGGATTTCCACCAATCACGTGTGGAACTTCCTGCGCACCCCAGAAATACACGTACCCAGGCCAATCGCGTGTACGCTCACTTCCCGCCGATTACACGCGATGACACTCGGACGTGCAGTTTTACTACGTGTACTCGCATATGCGATTGCATTGGCCCAAAGGCCACCATGCGCAGCTGTGACGTCACGCGCATGGCCGTAGGGAATGGCGCGTGTAAAAATGAAGAGATACACGTCCGAGTGTCAAAGCGCGTAATTGGTGGAAATGGCTTCATTGCGTATGCGCGTCTGTGACGTGTGTATAAAAGGTACGTGTAGAACGCCATTTCCTTGTACGTGCTTTTCGTGCAGAGCGAGTGGGTGAAATCTGTACTTCTTGTCGGTTCACACGCGATTTACTTCACGGCGTTTCCAGTTCGTACTCCCTGTTACCTCTGACAGCTTTTTCTCTTTTCCTCTTTTTCCTGGGCCTGTTTCCTCAAACAGCTTCCCTACAACTGTTGTCCTGTCTCCTCATACAGCGTACAATTCTTCTTTTGGCGGGGGTGTTGCCAAAGCGCACACGTGCATATTTTTCACGCTTTTATTCCTGGCAGACGGTGAGTCGCGCACGTATCTAACATCTGTGCTTGCCCCGTGTGTCGCGTACCCCTTCAGAGGTCATTCTAGGCTGCGTGTGACACGCATACGTTCATTCTTGTGTTCCTGGGTGCCGCAACGTAGTGCAGGTTTATTTTTCCACGCACGTGGTCTAGGAGGGTTTGCATGCACCTTACTTCGCTTTTTTGGGGTGCCTGTGCGTTGCGTGACCCGTCATCTTTCCCCAGGGGTGACATACAGCCTTGCTAGAGCACTAGTGTACGATTACCATCACCAATCAGCATATGGGAAAAAAGTATACAAGCACGTGTTTTTCCTCTACTCTTTCCTACTGGCAAAGGACCCCTTTGACCCCCAATTGCCCAGGACAATAGTTCACATCGACTCCCATACGCACAATAACATCAGTGCCATGGCTGGGAGGCGAACAAGCCGTAAGGGTGGCAAAGGTGGCCGAGCCCCAAGTGGTGGCCGTGGTGGATCCGGTAGGGGACGTGGCCATGACTTGTAGGGTGCCCCTAGCCCCCATGTGTGGAGGAGCAGTCAGGGACACCCATGCCCCCCCCCTGGTTGAGGTTACCGTGGCTGACACCATCCATGCTCAGCCCTTGTTGGACAAGCCCACTGTGAAACCAGACCTGGCACAGGGTGACTCCATGGCTGACTTCCAGGTCAGCAGGTCTAGGTCACGTGCGCCGGTGAACGTTGGTGTCATCAGGCCACGTGGATCAGGGGCAGCTAGGTCATCTGCTGCCCCGCGTAGGCAGGCTGGGGAGGCTGCAGGGGCAGCTGCTGCTCCATCCACCCCACCTCTCACACACCCATCCAGGACAGTGTCAGTCCAAGTCCATCATGCTGACATTCCCCCTGACACCATCACACTTGAGATAATGCCTGCACCAACTCCCATGCTGAGTGTGCAATCCCACGCTTCTGCCCCTAGTGTCCAGAGTGGCGCAGGACACTCCGGATCCCCACCACCTTCCAAGGGGAAGAGGAAGAGTGCTCGTCCAGTAGAGGCTGATGCCCCAGACATGGCTACACAGCCGGCCTGTCAAGGAAGCCCAGCTTCAATGAGGCCGAACTGAATGCCCTTGTAGAGTATGTGTCCACACATGACCGCGAAATGGTGATTGTTGCAGGATCCAAGACCACACCTGCACAACGTCAGGCACACTGGCAGACCATTGCGGACATCATAAGTGCCCTTGGAATCGTGAGGCGCACAGCTAATGAATGCTACAAGCGCTGGAATGACCTGAAGCACAGGGCAAAGAATAAGCTGGCCTCAAGTCATGCCGCAACTCTAGTGACTGGAGGTGGGTCTCCAGCAGAGGACATAGAACTCACTCCACATGAGCAGGTTGCTGGGACCTACGTCACGGAGGAACAGATCCAAGGCGTGGGAGAAGTGGCAGATTACAAGGCATTGTCCGGTGAGTGCACATGCATGTGTGTGTCATCCATGTGCATGGTGTGTGTGGGAGGGCTTCTGTTTGGGTGCCAGGGGAGGGTGTGTGTGCCTGAGTGGTTCGGCTCACCCATGTGCCTCTTCCTAAACATTCTTGGTAACAGCATTTGGGTATAGCAGGATCCGTTCTGCCAACATTAGACATCCAGCCCAACACCACGCCAGTTGCCCTTGGAGTGTCATCTTGCCACTACACTGTTGCTTATTTACCTCTGTTTATTCAGGCAGATTGTTTGCATACCACCACTTTTACTCGGGATTTCTCAGTCCTATTGTCACATGTCTGACATGGCTATGGTACAGTGGACTGGCTCAGTTTCGTGGACATGATTCGTTTGGACATGTCCCTGTGCTATAGGACCATTTTTGACTGGCAGCTGCATGTTAAACATTTGAACCATTACAATGAAAATAATCTATCATATGAACAAACTGGACTGAATGAACGATTGGTGACCTCCTCTCCCTCTTCACTTCATGGCTAGGGTACATGCCATCTGTGTGATGGCATGTGTATTTGACCTGCCAATCACTGGCCAATGTGTGATGCCACTGCTAGGCAGCATGCAGCAAATGTGTTCATCTTCCATCTTGGTGTCATCAATGTGTGCCATCTGCCTCCCCATCACACGCAGTGACGGTGCATGCATGGGAGTGTTTTAGTCATGTGGGACATGTGCAATCAAGTACTGTTTCTGTAGCCTCTCAGCCCTCATTGTGTGCCATAGTGCTAATGCCTGTTTCCATTTGTTTGCTTTTATGTCTTTGCAGGGGAAGACGCACCTGATACTGCTGGGGTTGTGGAGATGGTGCAGACCCAGGAGGGGTCTGAGGGCCGACCGACCACCAGTGAGGGACGTGGTGTGGTGGTGGGGGAGAACCCACAACTGGTGCAGGTCGTGCTCTCAAGGGGTGTCTCTGGCTGCACCTCCCCCGAGCTGTACTCAGGTGTTGATTCGGATGATGAGACCTACGTGCCGTCGCAGGTGAGTGTTCCTGGGAGGGATTCTGTTCTGTCCGACCCACCTGCACCAGGTTAGAACCCTCAATGGGGATGTCAGTGTTGGCAGGTACGCCTTTGGTGGTTATGGATGCAGGGTCACACTCCGCGACATCTGATCCTGTTCCTGGGCCAGCAGATCAGAGGGGGAATGCAGTCCTTGCCCCAGACAGGTGTGGTGCCCGCCGACGTGGTGGCCGTACGCCACCTGGCAATACCGCATGGGAGCAATCCATTTACGGTATGGCAACCCAACAGGCAGCATCATCAGAGATGATGGCTCAGGCCATGGGTAGGGTGGCCACTTCCATTGTCCCCCCCGAAAGGCTGATGGAGTGACTACAGCAGGCAACCGACTCCATCTGCCAGTCACACAGGGAGGACATGTTGGCGTCCGACAGGCGGGCAGCACTGGCGACTCTGCAGGAAGCCATCCCATAGAGTCCCAGGGCCACAGGGAAGCCCTGAGGCTGGAACTCCTTCACCTCAGGACGACTCTTGTTGAGCTTGAGGCTTCAACAAACCGAAGGACAGAACAGCAGCTGGAGCGTCTCACCCGTACGCTCTCAGCTGAGATGCAGGCAACTAGGGCGGAGGTCTGGGCATCCCGTGAGTTGTTGCATGGGGACCTCCGCACACTCATCCTCCAGAACGAGACCTACCACACCCGCATGCTTGCAGCCATGGAGGAACAGACTAGGACTTTGCGTGGGCTGCCTCCCATAGTGCCACCACCTCCGGATGCAGCTGCAGAGGGTGAGGATAGCAACAGCAGTGATACTCCCACAATAGGGTAGCCGTGTAGGCCATGAGCCCATGGAGGTGTTTTTTTTTTCGCAAGATCCACACAGGTGGGTTTTGGTGTGCACCTTGTCCTCGGACCTCCTGGGTGGCCTCCCCAACCCCCCGGGCCCATTAATGGCCATTTTTGATTTTTGATTTTTTTTTTTTGGGGGACAGTGTGTTGCCTTGTGTGGCTCCCGTGGGCATACGCTGCATTGTGGCTGGGCACATGCAGGCTTGTCATGGATTTGGTTCAGATGCTTGGGTTTTTGTCACACACACCCCTCCTGCTTCCCGTTTCCATGGGCTTGCAAAGGGTGTGCCCAAGTGACATTGACGTACATGGTGACATTGGACTCCCATGAGCTGTGTGGGCAGTCTGTAGTCAATACTGTGTATACATTCATAGTGCATATTGTTGTTGTATTGTACACTGCGTGGTGTATTGATATGTGCCTCTCCATCCATCTCATCCTCCATATTTGCAGGTCCATTCCTCATGTCTTCACAATGCGGTCCAGCTTGGAACTGGAGTCCATGTTGTAAGCAGTGCACCTACACTCTTGCGTGGCGCTAACACTGTATACTTGCAAGTGTTCGGAGGGCTGTCATCATCAGGTGGTGAGGCTAGCTAATTTTTAAGTCTGTAATGTCATGTTTAAGGTAGGTTGGAGGTTGTGTAGGTGATTGGTATTCTTGGTAAGTATTTGGTAATGTGGCTTGTAGGACCTGCATTACTGTGAGCATTTCATGTTTGGACATATTTCCATTAGGGACAATGTAGCTGATGACACTTGGGGCATGTTGTGGGGATTCATTTCTTTCCTCTCACATTGCATGACATGCCATGGTGTGTTGTGTGACCGTGCCGGGGAGGGGGTGGGTGACGTGGCACTGTTTTCATGTAGTATTTTGCAAGTGGGTATTCATTTCTGCAGCATGGATGTGTCTTTTCATGACACTGCATTGGTGTTGTTTGTGTAGGTAGGGATGCACACATTGTGACACTTCCACATGAACAATCTCAGGCTGCTATGGTTCTGACAGTTGACAGTCCCTTTGTTCATCTTAATTGTCAGATTGAGTCATCATTGCTTATCAGATGGTATGTGCCAGGCCTGTGTGCACTCCACTGGGGTGTGATTTGTATCTGAAGTAATTAGCCACCAGCTATGTACGGGCTGCCTCACCCCATGCCCTCTCCCGTCCCATGCGCAGCAGGCGTGCATGTGGTTGGGGATGTGGGGGCACCACCATGTCCACGGCCAGGCCCCGGCGTGTTGCAACATTGTGCAGGACACATGCTGCCACTATGATCCTGCACACTACTGGGGCGCATATAACAGCTGCCCGCCAGAACGGTCAAGGGAGCGAAAGCGTGACTTGAGCACTCCGAATGTGCGCTCCACTATGCCCCGGGTTGCAATATGGGCTGTGTTGTATCTTACCTCTGGAGGCATGATGGGGTTCCGAATTGGCGTCATCATGTGGGTGCTCAGAGGGTAGGCACTGTCCCCTGGTGAGGAGGTGATGGGTATCATTAGTGGGGTAGTGACATAACTCTGCATCTGACATGCATGCATTCATACTCACCAAGCAGCCATGTATCGCCATGCCGCCCAGCTTCTAGGTCCCGTTTTAGGGTAGACATTCGGTAAATGAAGCTGTCGTGGGTGGACCCTGGATAGTTGGCATATACTGAGGTGATGATTCCCTTAGCATTACATACTACCTGCACGTTGATGGAATGCCAGTGCTTGCCGTTCCTATAGATGTGCTCAGATGCCCTAGGGGGACGTAGTGCTACATGGGTGCAGTCAATGGCACCTAGCACTTTTGGAAATTGTGCCACACGTTGAAATCGAGGGTGGCAGCCTGCCTTTCTGCAGGTGGCCTGGGCAGGTATATGTGCCTACGGACTGATGGGCGTGCAGTGATGATGTTCAAGACCTGGTGTAGGCAGCGTGACTGCGTGGCCTGTGACACCCCACCCACTATGGCACTTGTCCGCTGAAATGATCCTGTGGCCAAGAAGTGCAGTACATTGAGGACCTTCTCCAGTGGGCTGAGTGCTTGGGAGCACAGGGTGGGTGATGTGAGGTCATCCTCCCACTCACTGACCAGGTCCAGTATTATGTGTGGGGGAAACCTGTACCTCCCATACACCTGGTCATCAGGCATCCCAAAAAGGCTGGTTCTGGGAGTGAACATTCGGGCCCTCAATATCCTCCTCCTCCTTTGGTAACCCACGGCCACTGCTGCTAGGAATGGTATATTCATCCTGGCGTATGAGCTTGTTTGTTGTTTGCGCCCACTTTTATGCTGCGCGGGTCGACGTACGCCTGCTTCATGCTGGCGTACGTGTCTCAGGATTGGAACATTTTTCGGCACGTCGTAGGCGAACGTGTGAATCTTCCCACCCACCCCAGGAATACACGTAGCACGCTCTCACAGGCACAGTCGCTGGTAAATATTCCCGCCCACCCCTGGAATACATGTAACCCACTCTCACAGGCCCAATCGCGTGTGGAAGTTCACGCCCACCCCGAAGTACACGTACCCAGGTTAATCGCGTGTGGAAGTTCACGCGCACCCCGAAGTACACGTACCCAGGCCAATCGCGTGTGGGACTTCCCGCGCACCCCGAAGTAAACGTACAATCGCATGTGGAACTTCCCGCGCACCCCGTAGTACACGTACCCAGGCAAATCGCGTGTGGAAGTTCCCGCGCACCCCGAAGTACACATACCCAGGCAAATCGCACGGCTGGGGGGTGGGGGTGGTGGGAGACATGAGTGGGGGCCTGGTGGAGGCTGCCCCTGCACTGCTGGGGGGTGGGGTGGTGGGAGACATGAGTGGGGGCCTGGTGGAGGCTGCCCCTGGTGGCTGTGGGATGGGGGTGGTGGGAGACATGAGTGGGGGCCTGGTGGAGGCTGCCCCTGCACTGCTGGGGCGTGGGGGTGGTGGGAGACATGAGTGGGGGCCTGGTGGAGGCTGCCCCTGCACTGCTGGGGGATGGGGGTGGTGGGAGACATGAGTGCGGGCCTGGTGGAGGCTGCCCCTGGTGGCTGTGGGATGGGGGTGGTGGGAGACATGAGTGGGGGCCTGGTGGAGGCTGCCCCTGCACTGCCGGGGGTGGGGTGGTGGGAGACATGAGTGGGGGCCTGGTGGAGGCTGCCCCTGGTGGCTGTGGGATGGGGGTGGTGGGAGACATGAGTGGGGGCCTGGTGGAGGCTGCCCCTGCACTGCTGGGGGGTGGGGGTGGTGGGAGACATGTGTGGGGGCCTGGTGGAGGCTGCCCCTGGTGGTTGTGGGATGGGGTGGTGGGAGACATGAGTGGGGACCTGGTGGAGGCTGCCCCTGCACTGCTGGGGGGTGGGGGTAATAGGGGACATTGGTGGGGGCCTGGTGGAGGCTGCCCCTGGTGGCTGGGGGGTGGGGGTGGTGGGAGACATAAGTGGGGGCCTGGTGGAGGCTGCCCCTGGTGGCTGTGGGATGGGGTGGTGGGAGACATGAGTGGGGGCCTGGTGGAGGCTGCCCCTGCACTGCTGGGGGATGGGGGTGATAGGGGACATGAGTGGGGGCCTGGTGGAGGCTGCCCCTGGTGGCTGGGGGGGTGGGGGTGGTGGGAGACATGAGTGGGGGCCTGGTGGAGGCTGCCCCTGGTGGGTGTGGGATGGGGTGGTGCGAGACATGAGTGGGGGCCTGGTGGAGGCTGCCCCTGCACTGCTGGGGGGTGGGGGTGGTGGGAGACATGAGTAGGGGCCTGGTGGAGGCTGCCCCTGGTGGCTGTGGGATGGGGGTGGTGGGAGACATGAGTGGGGGCCTGGTGGAGGCTGCCCCTGCACTGCTGGGGTGTGGGGGTAATAGGGGACATGAGTGGGGGCCTGGTGGAGGCTGCCCCTGGTGGCTGGGGGCTGGGGGTGGTGGGAGACATGAGTGGGGGCCTGGTGGAGGCTGCCCCTGGTGGCTGTGGGATGGGGGTGGTTTGAGACGTGAGTGGGGGCCTGGTGGAGGCTGCCCCTGCACTTCTGGGGGGTTGGGGTGGTGGGAGACATGAGTGGGGGCCTGGTGGAGGCTGCCCCTGGTGGCTGTTGGTTGGGGGTGGTGGGAGACATGAGTGGGGGCCTGGTGGAGGCTGCCCCTGCACTGCTGGGGGGTGGGGGTGGTGGGAGACATGAGTGGGGGCCTGGTGGAGGCTGCCCGTGGTGGCTGTGGGATGGGGGTGGTGGGAGACATGAGCGGGGGCCTGATGGAGGCTGCCCCTGGTGGCTGTGGGATGGGGGTTGTGGGAGACATGAGTGGGGGCATGGTGGAGGCTGCCACTGCACTGCTGGGGGGTGGGGGTGGTGGGAGACATGAGGGGGGCCTGGTGGAGGCTGCCACTGCACTGCTGGGGGGTGGGGGTGGTGGGAGACATGAGTGGGGGCCTGGTGGAGGCTGCCCCTGGTGGCTGTAGGATGGGGGTGGTGGGAGACATGAGTGGGGGCCTGGTGGAGGCTACCCCTGGTGGCTGTGGGATGGGGGTGGTGGGAGACATGAGTGGGGGCCTGGTGGAGGCTGCCCCTGGTGGCTGTGGGATGGGGGTGGTGGGAGACATGAATGGGGGCCTGGTGGAGGCTGCCCCTGGTGGCTGTGGGATGGGGGTGGTGGGAGACATGAGTGGGGGCCTGGTGGAGGCTGCCCCTGGAGGCTGTGGGATGGGGGTGGTGGGAGACATAAGTGGGGGCCTGGTGGAGGCTGCCCCTGCACTGCTGGGGGGTGGGGGTAATAGGGGACATGAGTGGGGGCCTGGTGAAGGCTGCCCCTGGTGGCTGGGGGGTGGGGGTGGTGGGAGACATGAGTGGGGGCCTGGTGGAGGCTGCCCCTGCACTGCTGGGGGTGGGGGTGGTGGGAGACATGAGTGGGGGCCTGGTGGAGGCTGCCCCTGGTGGCTGTGGGATGGGGGTGGTGGGAGACATGAGTGGGGGCCTGGTGGAGGCTACCCCTGCACTGCTGGGGGGTGGGGGTAATAGGGGACATGAGTGGGGGCCTGGTGGAGGTTGCCCCTGGTGGCTGTGGGATGGGGGTGGTGGGAGACATGAGTGGGGGCCTGGTGAAGGCTGCCCCTGGTGGCTGGGGGGTGGGGGTGGTGGGAGACATGAGTGGGGGCCTGGTGGAGGCTGCCCCTGCACTGCTGGGGGTGGGGGTGGTGGGAGACATGAGTGGGGGCCTGGTGGAGGCTGCCCCTGGTGGCTGTGGGATGGGGGTGGTGGGAGACATGAGTGGGGGCCTGGTGGAGGCTACCCCTGCACTGCTGGGGGGTGGGGGTAATAGGGGACATGAGTGGGGGCCTGGTGGAGGTTGCCCCTGGTGGCTGGGGGGTGGGGGTGGTGGGAGACATGAGTGGGGGCCTGGTGGAGGCTGCCCCTGGTGGCTGTGGGATGGGGGTGGTGGGAGACATGAGTGGGGCCCTGGTGGAGGCTGCCCCTGCACTGCTGGGGGGTGGGGGTGGTGGGAGACATGAGTGGGGGCCTGGTGAAGGCTGCCCCTGCACTGCTGGGGGGTGGGGGTAATAGGGGACATGAGTGGGGGCCTGGTGGAGGCTGCCCCTGCACTGCTGGGGGGTGGGGATGGTGGGAGACATGAGTGGGGGCCTGGTGGAGGCTGCCCCTGGTGGCTGTGGGATGGGGGTTGTGGGAGACATGAGTGGGGGCCTGGTGGAGGCTGCCCCTGCACTGCTGGGGGGTGGGGGTAATAGGGGACATGAGTGGGGGCCTGGTGGAGGCTGCCCCTGGTGGCTGGGGGGTGGGGGTGGTGGGAGACATTAGTGGGGGCCTGGTGGAGGCTGCCCCTGGTGGCCGTGGGATGGGGGTGGTGGGAGACATGAGTGGGGGCCTGGTGGAGGCTGCCCCTGCACTGCTGGGGGGTTGGGGTGGTGGGAGACATGAGTGGGGGCCTGGTGGAGGCTGCCCCTGGTGGCTGTGGGATGGGGGTGGTGGGAGACATGAGTGGGGGCCTGGTGGAGGCAGCCCCTGCACTGCTGGGGTTGGGGGTGGTGGGAGACATGAGTGGGGCCTGGTGGAGGCTGCCCCTGGTGGCTGTGGAATGGGTGTGGTGGGAGACATGAGTGGGGGCCTTGTGGAGGCTGCCCCTGCACTGCTGGGGGGTGGGGGTGGTGGGAGACATGTGTTGGTGATCACTAGTGCAAGGTGACATGTGGGTTGGCTGGTGGGCATGGCCATGGTGGATTGGTTGCCTGTGGGACATGAGCAGGGGTGCAGGGTAGTACCCTGTGGTGTGGGCTGCCTGCAGGGGCCGTGGAGGGTGTAGAGGGAACACCTGGGGGGACCCACATGGCCAAATCACATGTAGCATTCCCCGGCACCACCGAAATACACGTACCCTGCAGAAATTGCGTGTGAATCTTCCGTGCACACCGGAATACACGTACCCAGGCCAATCGCGTGTGGAACTTCCCGCGCACCCCCACCTAGCCAGGCCAATCGCGTATGGAACTTCCCGCGCACCCCAGTACACGTACCCAGGCCAATCGCGTGTGGAACTTCCCACGCACCCCCACCTACCCAGGCCAATCGCGTGTGGAACTTCCCGCACACCCCGAAGTACACGTACCCAGGCTAATCGTGTGTGGAACTTCCCGCGCACCCAGGAACACGCGCACATGCTATTTTTCACACAGCGGGTGTCCGTGTTTGTCGGGGCCCTTTTGCACCTCATTTGTCCTAGAGGGCCACTGAATGGGCCATTCATCATGACTGTATATGGGTGCTTTTTGTTAGCGCACAATTTGACGCACATTTTTTTCAGTCGCAGGGGCGCTACCGCCTGCTTTCTTGTGGCGTACTTGTTTGGCCCTGTGCGCGTCTTTGACCGTGCGCTGGTTTGCCCTATTCGATTCCATGAATACGGGTTGTAGGCGAGCGTGTGGGCCTCCTGTACTTCCCCCTGTGACGCCCATATTCTCACGCGTTGTTCCCCGTTCCGAGTGTTACGCCCAGTGTTCTGCCTACTTTTGTGATGTGCGCCACGCTATGCACGATTTCGCAGTGGCCGTGGCGCACGCTGTTGGATGACCTGTGCGCCGGCGTGCGCTGCGCACATTTTTAGCGCACATCCAATGTTTTTCTCGCGCACGGACTTCCATGAATCGCTATGCGCTGGTTTTCTTGCGATTTTCGCACTTGCACTGCGATTTTCGCACTTGCACTGCGATTCGCACGTTTTGGCACCGCTGCGCGGGAATTTTCGGCACACATTAATTACATGAATCGACCCCTGTGAGTCTTCATGGAGGGGAATTGAAAAGAATGCATTTTTTTAAATCTATGACTGTAAAATATTTGGGCTTAGATGGGATGTTACACAGTATTGTCTCGGGATTTGGAACTAAAGGAAACTCAGCTTTGACTATATTGTTTAGAGGGTGAAGGTCCTGAATAAATCTCCACAACGCCCCTGTGCTTTTTCTCACTGGGTACACAGTTGTTCTGTATGCAGAGTCGGATGGTACCAATATTCCTTGCTTCATCAAAGCAGAAATGATCTCGAAATTAACTTAATTTCCCTCTCTGGGCATGGAATATTATTGCTTTCCACTTGGCAAAAGTGCTCAAGCTTTAAGCTTGATTTTAACTGCTCCTACTTCTTTTAATAAACCCACATCATATGGACATGTGGTCCATAAAATGTTTGGCACTTTCTCTAAATCATCCTGGAAATATGACATTGTCTTTTTTTACCAACGTCTTACTAATTAATCATCTAAGTACTCATCTTTAAACAGCTCCTCATCTGTCAAATCTGTCAGCCTGTAGCCTTCACTGACGGCTATCACTGTTCTCCATCCTTTTCCCTCATCATCTGTCCCGTGAAGGACCACCCTTTCCTCTCTGACCACTGCTGCTTCTAGTTCCAAGAAGATAATCTGCCTTCTTCATCATCCATATATATTTCTGGTCTGAATAAAAACTCACCAGGTATTCTAAGTAGTGTACCAATCAATATGGACAACAAGATACAAAAATACTTCTGGTTCCAAAGGGACCCCTCCTAATGCTTTCTGGCCTGTCAAGGCTAATATAAACTCTCTCACATTCATATAATGTATCTCTGGAGTGGCACATACTATTCCTTCATCAGTAAAAGATATCGTCATTTTAGGTTTCATCATTAAGTCACACCCTGGCGTTTTAACTGGTGTTTGCCTAAAATATAATAATGGCATATATATGTTGTGTTCTCATAAGAAATTGGTAATTTGTCTGTAAAAGTAATTAAACTCATCACCGCAGAGAATCCCTGCCATTCATTGCAATATCTGACATTGGATATTTTCCCTCACGGACACAGGAATGAGTTCCTCCGGTGTCTACAAGAAATGAAAATGTCTTGCTTCCTATCGTCACCTTGGCCCCTGCTTCGTCTTGGGGGTCCGGTGTCACTGATAGTACTGAACATATCAGGTCACTCAGTGGGCTGTCCTATTGTGGATATTAATTCATCCCTGTACCTGTGAAAGGATTTCCTCCTACCACAGTCATACTCCCTAATTTAGGTGCACGTGCTTGCTAAACTCCTGTAGTCATATACCATTGCAGTACCATAGCCAGTTGTGTCTGTGCTTGCTGTTTTTGTACATGTTGTGCTTGCATGGTTACTTGCTATGATTAACCTTGTGGTGATTGCATTTGTAATGACGTTTCCTGCATTTGCTGTTGTTGCGGTGCATATGTCTGAACCTGCGTGTGATCTTGAGCGTAATATTCCAGTGGTTCTCTATTATATTGTGGTACATGACTCATCCCACCTCTTGGAGCTTGCCAATTTTGTTGCATGCCTCCTCTGCTTCAACATGTTCTAGCTATGTATCCTATTCTTCTGCAATTTCAGCATTGTTCTGGTTCACCGCCATTAAATCCTCCTTTTCCCTGAGGATTTTGAAATCCACCTCATCCTCCTCCTCCTAGCCGATTTCCCCTTCCTCTTGGCCATAGATTGTATCCATACTGATCTGTGGGATACCTTATGTTAATTTGTTTCACTGATTGCTTCTCCTGTGTCACCCCACCATCATTACTCATCAATACCGCTCCCTATATGGCTATTTTTGACAACTTGTTCTGGACTAACTTCGTCTCCTGCTGCTTTCTATTCTTGGCTTTCTTTTTATTCTTCTCCTGCATTAATTGGCAGTGATCCATGATCGTCAATTGTATTTCTCGCCATAGCTTCACTTCCATTTCCACCTGTTTCTTCAATTGCCGTTGCACTGGCTCGGGCAGGCCTTGACACAAAAATGTGGTAAAATAATGCTACTGTTTTATCCAGCCATTCACGAGTCTCCTGGTGTCATTTCTCTTGAATATCTTGAGTATATGAAACTGGATATTCATCCTCACCCATCTTGCTAGTCATAATTGAACCCATGCCTCATGTACCGGGGTATGGCACACTGAGCGCCCGCCATACGTCTGCTCTGAAATTATTAAATGGTGCTCCATCATGTTTTGTGGAGTCACACATGCGTATCCTGCTAATTTCCAAATGTCATCAGCTCTCTCCCTTATGATAGCTGCTAGCAAACCTTTTATGTCACCTATCGCTAACGTCATTCCTGATATCATCCTATCAAACTCATAAATCAATTTTCCCGCAGCAGAAGTTAAACTCAGTAATTTACACCTTAACTTGTCTTTATCCATTTGTGGCCATGGTATATATTGTCATCGACCCCCATTTCTCTAATAATGGGAACTGGGTCCATAATCATATCTGCCTACACTTCTCATCTTCCAGGTGTGGCTAGTCTCGCACGTTTGTCTTCGTCCTCGTAGTGCCCTTAATCTGCTTACAAAAGGCAGGGATACATCCCCTGCACCTTGGGATCATACTTGTGGTCGCTCAGTGTATGGTATTGGTTCTGGTGTTCTCTCCTTGGGGTCTACTAAATCTGACAGTTTTACCCCTTTTTTCTACAGTTGATTCTTTTGAATATCTACATGTGCCCTCTCTTCACTGTCTTTCATTTTCTTCCCTCTCTTCATCTGACATTATTATGCCCCAGCTTGTATTGCTGTTATCCTTTTCCACGTGATCAAGATCTATTCATCCTTAAAGATAGAATTCTATGCTTGTCGGTCATGACATCATTTGACCTGCCTCCAGTTTCCCTTGAAAGATATCTTTCTATGTTCTCTTCTTTTTATACCCTTCTTTATCCTTCATTTGTCTATATAAATCCTCAAGTCTTTTCTCTATGATTTCTATATCTCAGCCATCAGCCCATGATGATATTCTTGGACTTTGTGACCCTCTCTTTTACTCATGTTGTTCTTGTGTTTCAATCGGCACTATGATTCTATGACATAGATAATCTTTCTTGTCATCTTGTAGTCCCCTACTTCTGTTAATTTCTTCTTCCCTTCTTCTCATCTCCCTTAACTTCACCTTCTTTGCAACCTACATTCTTGCATTTGTTGTGCCTCCTCCTCTCATCTCTTCTATTCTAGTCGCTCATTTTATTTTCTTGCCTCTTGCCTTCTTCGTTCTTCCCTTTGCCTACATTCTCTTTCTTTTTCTTCTTTATATGCTCTCTCTCCTTCCTTTTCTTTCCCTTCCCACACTTCTATTTCTTCTCTTTCACAAACCCCAGCAATGCCCTTATCTTCCAGATTGAGTAATATCTGTCCTCCCATCCATTTTTTATTCCCTTAGCTTTATCCTTTATTTCTTTCTGCTTCTTTGCTTCTTCCTCTATCACCATTTGTTTATCTTGTCTGCCCTTGATCTCATCACACTGTTTACTTTCATTGCATGTTGAGATATACTTACTTTCTCTGTTTTTACTTCTTTTGCATTATCCTCACTGTTATCAGCAGGGAGCTGATGTGTCGGATTAACATACCCCACCACTGCTTTCAATTCCTTTATATGAGAAAATCCCTTCTCTGTATCTACACTCTAGTTTTCAGGAGGGGAAAGGGGAACCAAAGGCATTTTATCCTCCCCTTTATTCTGGTTTAGCGTACACTCCTTCTCTGCTGGACCTTCTTTCTCACTCTGCTACATCTTCCATAACTCTAAAACAGCCAACCTATTCTGTAACTTATATCCATCATATGTAGCATGTAAATACGTTCTCATGTGTCGCAATACAGTTTTTGAAAACAAACCCTCCTGAGACGACAGCATAAGTGTCTTATTGGTCGTGCCTCGGACCAATTCAGAATCATGTTTCCTTATCTTAGCTGTGTATCTTGGCAATGTCCTACATAAATGTAAGAGTGGAGTGTCTCCCATGATGACAAGTCGATCTTGACTGTCTAAACTTACCGAATCTTTTATTCTTCTCTTTATATTATCAAATATACCACACTAATCAATTTGAGCAGGCACCACCAATTGCTGCTTGATTATCCAAAAATCTAAATATTTTATCCACTTTTAGAATTCTACACAATGATGTTATTTTTGTTCCTTTGTTTACACTTTCTATAACTTTTTTAATAGCTCATTGTTCTACCATTGATATTTTAAGAGTCTCGTCCTTATTTAATTATTAGTTGGCTTTGATATTTATCCTTCTGATTAACATCTATCTTTTGATCAGAAATCTAAAAATCACATAAATTGTGTACTATTGTTTCATATCCACTAGTTTAGACAAAATAAAATCTTTATAATGACACATTTATGACCCCACACATGCACTTTTATACATTTTCCACTGAGTACGCCTTCCTCTACAATCTTTATTAAATGTATCTCATCACATGTTTGCCCCATTTTGGAGCTTGATATGCACTCTTCTTGTTGGCTTTGTCTCAGGTATCCTTAACATCCCAATTTTGGGTCTTGTTTAGTGGATACCTTTCCATCCCCTTGGAACTGGGAATTGAGGTATCTACTTCTTTTCTTTATAATCCACAACAAATCATGTTGCTTATATATACACATATATATGTATATATATATATATTATTTACAACACAGTCCCTTCGCTGTTCTACTTACATCCGTGGCTCAGCTCGAGTCCCTCAGCATCGACTCTCCCTTTATCTACCTGTTCGGCTTCCATCCACGGGGCACCTGCTGGGACTGGACAGGAATTTTGTCAAAGGGGACCCTGTGCAACATATCTTTTTCATGTGTTTGTTGCATGCTGTTCTCCTCAAATAGCTCTGTGGTCTTCTGGCTAATTGCAGGAGTAGCCAAAAGTCAGAGAATCTGGATCTGGACCTAGGTCAATTAGCCCTGAACAATCCGCACCGCTACCCACATGTGCTCTAGCACCCTGAAGTGTCTCTTGTGTTAGAAGGAATTACCAATAAAGGTCTCAGACCAAATAATCAGACAGACTCAAGGAATATGGCAAAGTATTACATTATTCTCAGTTTAATGAAAGCAGGGTCATCTGACAAACATCTGACAGATGCTTGCTCACTCGCACATTACTTTGATTACACAGAGGTCTCATACCTAAATATGTGTCATCTATGATGTCACCCGTCATGGCAAAGCATAAAACCTATTAGCGGGAGGGATTGTGCTAGGGGAACATATCCACTTATTGAATATATATATATATATATATATATATATATATATATATATATATATATATATATATATATATATATATATATATATGGGTTAATACTTCATTGGCTGTCTCTTATCTTTAAAAAACCGCCACCAAAGTACCTCTAAATATATATAAAGCTGATTATAATAAGCAAAATGGCAGTGGATTGGTCTATGCAACATTGTATAGCAGGTTGCCCCATAGACCCACTAATTGGTTGGCATTCTCACCCAACCTTGGACTTTCAACTCAGCTACCAGCATTTAAGGAAACGGAAACTCAGGAGCTTGTATTACATCAGATTACTCCCCACTTTCCCAATTATTCCATCATCTCTCATCAGAACGGCCATGAGCCAAATATTCCCATCTGCAGTTGACCTTGTAGCCTGTTCTCTGTTCTAGGACATTCAAGGGAGTGAATGCACATCACTATCTTCATTCAAGGCTTAATGAATAGCCCTTGTTTTCAACTTCTGAGTCACATGTGAAGAGACCAGAAATGTGTCCATTTCAGACTCTTATTTGCTGCTATTTGATTTAATTATACTGGGTGTTGTTGCTCCTCTTGGCCTCTAGAGACTTGCTCACTCTACCCTGTATAGATTTTACACACTTTTAATTGCCCAATACTTGCAAATGATTTCTTCTCTTTTAATCTAAGAGAAATATATCTCATCCATGGCTTATCTGTCTGCCTCCTGTCATGCTTTTCTTTCAAAATAGCATCCTTGATCCCAAGTCAACATTGACTCCTCTCCGCTTTGCACACAAAGTTGTTCTTCCAGCGTCTCCTAATCGGCTTCTGAGGTAGTTGAATTGAATATTCACACAAACCGGCATCCATTTTCCAATAATGCCATCCTTCCCACGTTATTTATTCCTCTACAGCATGCGTCTATGTATCTCTTCTATCTTGTGTTACTGCTTATTTACACTTGTTGATCAGCAAGTTACTTTATCTTCTTTTACATTCATGATTACTTTATTGTTTCGTACCTTTTTCTCTTATCGCTTCAGGTATATCATCACTCTTCAGTATTTTCATATTCTTTCATCACGGCTTCATACATCCTCTCCATGACATCACTCTGCCCTCGTTAGATTCTACTCAGCACTCCATAATGTCCAATGGTGCATGCTGACATCCTTCCATATGGCATCCTTCAACACTTTCAGTGTGAGGGTACATTCAATACAGTTGCCTGAGTGCATATCGTCTCTCATACACTCAATGATGCATAGGCATAAAACACGGGGTCTCACACAGAGCCCTTCTCCTGCTGTTCCAGTATGACGGTGGTGAGGGGGGCTGGAGTTAGGGAAAATGCATCCAACTGCTCCTCTACAGAGGTCTTGAGGAGCTTCTGGAACATATGGAGATCTGGGTCAAGGTCAGGAGAGGCAGGGAGCCCATTCCAGAGGGAGGCTCCTGCAGAGGAGAGAGATCTACCCCCATTCTCTGCTTGGAAAAGCGACTCACGCGCATACTGTTAGAAGCAGATTGAAGTAGTGAGGGCCACAGACCGATACAGCCTTGTGGATGATGCATAGGGTCTTAGTCTTCAGGAGCGGAGTGATGCAGTCCCTGGGCTTGAGGCAAAGGATACGTCTTGTGGTCCTGTTCTTGATGAGTTGAAGAGGGCGAAGAGTAGAGATAGGCAGATTGAGAAAGAGGCTATTGCAGTAGGCCAGCCTAAAGAGAACCAGGGATCTAGAGGCTTTGAGCTTTTGGGAGAAGGTGAGAAAAGGGATAATACCTTTGAGGGGGAACAGCTGGAAATGGGCCTTCTTGGAAATGTCTGTGATGCGTGGAGAGAAGGAGAGAGTGGTGTCGAAGATGACCCCACTTTTCTTTGCCTCAAGAGAGGATGAGGGCAGAGGGCCCAAGGAGGCTGGCCAGAGTGGGAGCAGGGCTCTCAATGGGAAGGCTCTCAGTCTTACTGGCATTAAGGCAGAGGTCGTTAGAGGTGCACCATGCCTGAATATTGGATATACAGTCAGGGATGAGCGAGGAGGAGGCCGAGGGTAGCCAGAAAGAGAGCAGAACGTTAGAGGAAAAGGTACATATCAGGAAGGCCAAAGGGCCAGATAGACATTGAAGAGCCAGGGGGAGAGGATAGAGCCCTGGGGAACACAACATGTGGAGAGGGAGGTGGTGGAGAGAAAGGATCTGAACCTGGGAAGGTCAGTCGAGGAGGAAGGTGGTCAGCCATGCCAGAACCTGATCCATGATGATAAGGGTCTTTCGGAGATGAATAATCAGGATGTTGTTGTTGACCATGTCAAATGCGGAGGAAAGGTCACAGAGAATGAGGATAGAGGGAGAGCTAGAGTCAAGATTAGTGAGCAGATCTTCACATGTATTCAGGAGTGCAGTTTATGTTCCTCTGGCTGCTCTGAAGCCAGACTGATAGTCATGGAGACAACCAACAGATTCAGTGTGGGAGGGTTAGCAGGGAGATAGCCAAATTCTCCAGGAGTTTGTTGAGGAAAAGTGTGATAGAGATTTGGCAATAGTTTGCCGGAATGGAGGGGTTGGCAGATGTTTTTTTTTGTAGGGGGTGCACAAGGGAGTGCTTGAGAAGAGAGGGGGAAAATCTAGTGGAAAGGAGGGATTGCAGAAATCTGCCAATGCTACAATGAGAGAACCAATGTTGTCCTTAATGGTTCTGTAGAAGCAGGGGGTCATCTGTTTGGATGAGACTTTCCTCAACCTGATTTGTCTGGAAACATCTTCAGGTGTTACAGGCAAGAGGGAGGCGAGAAGGAGAGGAGTGGGGGCAGCCAAGGAGGGCTTGTGAGAGGTGGAGAGAGAGAGAAGAGAAGATGAGGAGAGTGCGGACATGATGTCCTGGGTTTTAATGATTTAATGAGAAGCCAGAGCCGTACAGAGGGCCTGGGTATGTGTAGAACTGGTTGATGCTGCAGTTGGATTGGCCAGCTCCTTGCAGATTTTGAAAATTCCGGCTATGTTGTTAGAAGCTGCAGAGATGCAGGCTTAAATATGGACCCTCTTCTTATAGAAGACGGAGAGTCTGTATTGCCTTTGGAGCAGGCGGCAAGACAGTTTTTGTCAAATGGTGCTCCCGAACTGCCTCACTTCTGTTCAGCTACATTGCACTTGCGTTTCAGAGTGACCAGATCAGAGTCAAATTAAGAATTGCACTTGGTGGCAGGTTTCAGGTGGATCCTCATAACAGGGGCAAGGATATCGAGAGTGTTTGAGATGAAAAGGTGAAGGTTAGAAAGGGCTGTTTCAGGATGGGAGTCAGCTGCGGGGGGTAGGTGGTGAGAAACAGTGGAGGCAAAGGTGGCCACTGCCACTCGCTTCATTGGTCAAATGGCCACAGTGGAAGGTGTCAGTGCTGGGTGGGCCTTTGTCAAAGGAATAGGAAGCTGTAAGTGAGATGAAAGAAGTGGTCAGTCCAGGAGAGAGGAGTAGTGAAAGGATTAGAGAGGGGATTGTCTTAAGACATGATAACATCCATGGTGTAGCCAGCAGAGTGAGCTGGACCAGAGGGTAGAATGGCGAGGGATAGAGAGTCGCATAGGTTGTGAAAAATACCAGAGGAGTCTGGGGAGTCCTGGTGGATGCTGAGATCCCCAAGGGGGAGAAGCTGGGAGGTGGAGAAAAGGATGGAGTAAGTGGGGTCAGCCGATTCAGAGAGGAAGAGGATGACCGGGCCAGGTGGCCTGTAGATGTGGCCAGGGTCAGAGAGAGGGCAGGAGAGATAGAGAGCCTGCAGACCAGGCATCCAAAGGAGGAATAGGTATGAGTGGGGATGATGGACGCAGAGATCCATTCAGGAAAGATCAGGGACACTCCACCTCCGAGCCTATTGGGACTGTGGTCAGAGAGAAATTTTCAGCCTTTGAAGAGGAGCATGTAAAAACTTTTGACAGAGCTGGCCTTGAACCATTTCTCGGTAAGAGCAAGAACATCCAGGTTTAGGAGTTCAAGGAGGTGGCAGATTTCAGAGGAATCTTTGACAGCAGAGCAAGAGTTGAGACTAGTCACGTGGAGCAGGTTGCCACTTTTGATAGACTTCCAGAGGGGTATAGGCTATTTGAGAACCCATCAGAAGTGGCAGAGGAGCCAGAGAGGTGGAAGTAGGAGGCGGCAGAGGAGCCAGAGAGGTAGTGGACGGCAATGGAGCCAGGGAGGTGGTGTCATGATGCCTACCCCCGGAGCACCAGGCCAGGCCCAGCACCCCCGGGAGCAGGCATCATGCCCCCGGGTAAAAGCTAAGCGGCCCCTTATAGGGGCTCTTTGGACTCTGTCCTGGCGCCTTTGGCGCCAGGCTCATGTTGGACATCAGTCCTGGCGCCATAGGCGCCAGGCTCATAAAGGAAAGTGTTTGGTGCACTTACCTGATGCAGACCATGCTGCATACTCACCTGATGCAGACCATGCTGCATGAAGACCCAAGCCAAATGAGGCTTAGGAGGGACTATTTTTCTGAAGGGACTATTTTGTTACTTGGGTGGGGCTGTGGAAGAATACCTACCTGGGACTTCTTCCAAGGCTATTTAAGCCACGCCCGGACAGCCACACGTGCTTCGCGTTGTTCTGCATCCCAGCAGCTGAACGCTCACCGTGTCTGCTCCTGCACCTGGACTCCAGCCACACCCGCCTCGAACCTGGAACACCTGTAAGGAAAGAAGTAAAGAGAAAGGTGAAAACCAAGAATTTATTCAAACTTCTTACCTGCATCCGGAATCTTCACGCCAGCATTCTTGAAGCGAGACTTCCATTTAAAAGCACTGCGTTGCTCGCTGCAGCGCCGCGCTTCACTCACCAGTCCTCGAGACATCTTCCAGCTCCATCGCGGCTGTCAGCACCGGTCGCCACATCTCTGCACCTAGGGGAGAGAAGAAGAGACAAAAGGTGAGCAGAGGGAACACAGGAGGAAAGCCGAATTTTCAGCCATAATACTTACCGGCTTTTCGTGGTGAACCATTCCACATTTCGGGTCGGCGCCGCTTCTTTGGCAGGTACCTTACCCCGGCCCCTATGGGGAAAGGACAAAAGACATTACTGGGGAATTATAAAGACATTTAGAGGGGTCGCCCTCATCACTAACTCACCTGATTTTACCGTCGGCAATTTAACCCCTCAACGCATCGCCTTCGTTCTGCACCTGAAATAAAGGACAGATCACAGGTTAGGAAGACAACATTAAAAGAGGCTCACACTTGAACTTTTGAATCTTCATACTTACAGCGTATCGCTCCGAAAAGTCAAGTGGATTTTGCCAGCGCCATTCTGAAAACCAGTGAAGTAACTGGACGAACGCGCGCCCCTGCACCAGAGCAGGATGGAGAGTTCATCCTTCCAAACCATAAGGTGAGCTTAAACCGGGGGTTTTGGAGGAAGTCAGAGAAGAACGAAGGGGGGAAAAGGGGAAGCAAGCACACTATTCTGCAGACAGTTAATTCCCATTTCTCATCTACAGAAGGATATTCCTACAGGCCAGACAAGCAAGATTTGGGGGTCCTGTTCAATCGGTGGTCCGAGTTCTGCGCTTCACGCTTGAAGAGGCCACAGCAACCCAGACTAGACCAGCGCCTCCATGGGAGCCAGGTGAGCGTTACAGGTGGAGGACAGAGGTGTTAGAGGAGCCAGAGCGGTAGTAGATGGAACAGGAGCCAAAGCAGTAGAAGAAGGAGGTGGCAGAGGAGCCAGAGACATGGTAGAAGGAATAGCAGGAGAAGAAAGGACGTGGATGAGGCAAGGGATGCACCTATCAACTAGCAGGAGATTGGGCTGAGGCCCCTGGACCATGACTGTGCCATGAAGATAGACATTAATGATGACTCGGGAGGACAGGAAGGGGGCCAAATAGGACTTCCCACTGGGTGCCACCATTAATGGGAGAAGAGGAGGAAGAAGAGAGAAGTGCGACCATCTGAAGGGACCATAGATCGGGTGAAGGAACAACAAACAAGTTGTCGCTGAGAGTCTGTATGTAGGAAGCACTGACATAGGTGTCAGCAATGGGACGGCCTGGATTGGAGACCAGGGTGTACTTCGTGAGCGTCATCCTACCAGTCTTAGTGAGAAGAGAAGGATACAAGACAGAAAAAAGTCAGAAAAGATGGGGGAAATTTAGAACTCCATAGTGAGTGTGATATAGGGAAGAGAAATGGCAGGTGAGAGCAGGAGAAGAGAAGGAAACACTGCACAGAGCTACGCCCCACAGGTTGCACACAGATGGGATTTGTGAAACATATAGTGGGGTAAACAGAGTGAGCAATGGGCAACAGCAGAGCACAGACAGACACAAGTAAGCAAGGGCAGCAGCAGGCAGTGAGTAGAGAAAGCGGTGGGAGCTGACCAGGCTCAGCTCAACCTAGAGAGGAAAAAGGCCTGGAGGGCAACAGTAGTGATCACAACATAAGAGGGAACCTAGAGAAGAGGTGAAAGGCTTAGCGGTCACACCAAGAGGTGTGCAACACACCCAGAAACATTTGCCTAGAGGGGAGATGCAGAGAATGCAAGATAAATGAAAAGAACCGTGATAGGGGCCAATACATTCACCTCGATGGGAACAAATACACAATAAGCAGAGGAAAGCAGAGAAACAGTGATGGAGGCCAAAAAAATTACCTAGACGGGAGAAAATGTGGAAGATTCAAAAGAAATGCACAGAAACAGTTGAAAAGACACAGAAAAACCAAGTTTGCCTACCTGGTAGACGGACAGCCTAAGGGATGAATAGAGACAATGCAGGGTGAGATTCACATTGAAATGGAAGTAAGCGTGAGGTAGGGCAGTTTAGTAGCAAGCAGTAATGGCTGCGCCCCCCCCCCCCGCACCTGCCTTACCATGACCCAGAATATAAGCTTACGCTTCATCTGGACCTTCATTGCAAGAAATGTGCTGCACCATTGAAGATGCACCAGAAATTGGATCAGATAAGTGAGCAGTGCAATGTCATGTCATTTATGCTGCACTAGTCACCAACGTATTGGTCTAACCGGTCATGACCTATTGCCCACAATCTAAAGAACCTGGGCAGAATATAAGGCCGGGGAGGTCCGAGGTTCAGCTCCACTCCATGCCACACACGGGTGCACACAGAAGCTGACAGGCCTAACCACAGAGCACACCGGAAGATGGATGCCGCTAGCGCAGAGAGTTAGTCAATTGTTTGTGCATATGCTGTATTTATGCACTTATGTGCGTACGTATGTATGTGTCTGTGTGTATTTAGGTGTGATGTGAAGAGTGGGGGGCAAAGTGTGGTTCGGAAGGGGAACCCCTGATTAAATGTAAATCCCACAAATGTGGGAGGGGATGGGTTTGATGGTGGGTGTGGTGCCAAACCGCCTGCAATGGTAACCTTTCCGCCCTCTGAAGGCTGCACCAAATCGGCCTAATAAATGTGTTCTTTTTGGTATGTTGCTTTCAAGGGTGGTATTTAGTGATAGAACGAGTCCAACAGTTTGAAGGATTGTCGAGAAAGTGGTGCACTGTATCCCAAAAGGGGAATTCAGACCTTATCCTATGGAGGAATACAAGAGTAGAAAGATGAATGGGCAGCAATGCTATCACCTATTGTTGTTGAGCCATAAATGTTATATTATTTTCTCCACAGCAATGACAACTGCTGTCTGATGTCATTGGTGTGCTATGGTCTTTTGAGGAAATCACAAAGTGTGTTAGCGCAAGTCATTACTGAAGTACTGCCATTTGTGTAGCTGCTCGAACAAATCCTATCCAACATGACAAGGACCATTCATTTGGCTGTTGTGAGGTAGTTATCAACAGAGCACATGAGACAGGACAATCAAGGACACCAACTTTAATTTAAAAAGGCAGGGTATGGTGAACTCCTGTAGGATGGGAATTTTCACTGAGTATTCAGAGGCCATACCTATTTAAAGGATGCTCTTTACATGTAAGGATTCCCTAATGTTACAAACACAGCCTTGCATTTGTGGCCGCCGGCTCATGTTTTGATTCACACTTGGAGCATCAGGGACATAGTGCCCTGCTCCCTGCTTAACAACAGCTGCAAACATGGAACGTTCTGGGTTAATGCTGCTGCATGAGAACTGCATATAATATAATTGTTCAGGCTCTCCCTACTGCATGACAGCTGCGAGCATGAGACTTTTTCAACTGCTCCCAGATACACCAGAAGCAAAGACACACATTTTTTGGGTTCTCACTGATTCAAGTGATCTACAGAACTTTGACTATTTAAGGTTCGCTTTGCTATACAAGACCTGCAAAAGTAGGAATTGTTCAGTTTCTCCCTTCTGTACTTGAGTACCCAACATGACAATTGTGCGGATCTTCCCTGATACACAATATCCGTCAAATGAGATTTTATCAGGTTCTTCTAGTGAAATGCAAACGGCACAAAAGGACGTTTTTTAGGCTCTTACTATTACACTGAGCCACGCACATGAGAATGTTCCGGTTCTCCTTGCTACACAAGAGACATAAACATTATACATTTTTAGGTTCTCCATGCTGCCCAAGAACAACAAACATGGAGCATGTTTGTTTGCCTGTTTGTTTTATTTATTTCTATAGTGCACCTTAACGCGGAGGTATCTGCGCGCATTCGGCAGTTGCATGTTCCAGGTTGACCCTCTTTTCGGTAGTCACAAAGTTCTTTGTGATAAACAAGAGAGCCGCAAACAGAATATGTTTTCAGGTACTCCCTGCTATGGGCAAAACACAAAAATAAGAACGTTTCAAGTTCACCATCCTACTCAAGAGCCAAAAACATAAACATGTTTAGGTTTCTGCCACTTGCTTGATGTCGGCAAAAATGAGAACTGTTCAGGTCATACACGCAACATGAGAAAAATAAGCAGGATATTTATTTCAGGCTGTCAGTGTATTTTTCTGTATGTGTCTCCCTGCTATGAAATAGTTACAAACACAAATAGTGCATAGGGTTTCAAAGCGAAGTGATATATGCAACCGCAAATATTTCTCTGGGTCTCCCTGCTATGAAATAGCCACAACCACAAATTCTTCTCATGGCCTCCCTGCTACACAATAGCTGTCAATGCAAATATGTATATGTGTCTCCCTGCTATGAAATAGCCCCAACCACAAATACTTCTCGGGCTCCCCCTGCTATGCAATTGCTTAAACATAGCTATTTATCTGGTTTCTGCTGTTATGCAATACCTTCAATTGCAGATATTTCACAGCATCTTCCTGTTATACAAAGGTTGCAACTGTAAACTGTTATCAGTGTCTCCCTACTAAGCAATACCAAAACCAACCAAAACGTAATGGGATATCCCTAATAGATGACTGATGTATCCTTCTAATTTTCTCATAGAGTTGCGGTTGGCCTTTCCTCATTATCAGTTTAGTGGGCGATGTTTTTGTGATGGGAATGCAGATGAGCCTTAACAGCATCATGGATTCCACTGTCCTCTAACTGCCCCAGCTTATCACCATCCCGCAATGCAGTCAATGTATGCCTGGAAAATTAGTCATGCCAGTTGTTATTGTATGGAAACACAGCCAGCCTTTACATCACAAGGGTGAATGCAGCCAACACCTGCCTGCTCGCCATGGTGGGTGCCAGTGACAGTTGTTAGGCCTCAGGGCACCCTTCTCTATAATGGAGTGTAAGATGAGAAGCATCTTAGATGTGCTGCTGAATGCTCCCTCCACACTACTGTAGAATGTTCCTGTGGTAGTGGCGGCAGTGGAGGCATCATGCTCTTTAAAGGTCGCTTCTTGTTACCACCATGTGTGGTTATTTGCTCTTCTTTCTCAGCCTCTTTGCAGAGCTTGCACACAACTCACCACTCCTCTTGTTGCTGCTTCTGCTAGAGCACTGGGAGGAGCACATTCTAGAAATTGATGGAGCAGCATCCTGATCACGGTCATGTTTTTTGGCATTCCTTTGTTCCTTTAGCGGAGAGGACCTATCAGACAAAGCTTAGACAGCCTTCGTCTAACCTTCTGGCTGTGGTGCTTCCTCTTCCTTCTCACCCCCTCTGAATTATTTTCTTCCTCCTCCTGTCCTGAATCCTCCTACTCTTCCACCCATGGGCGTAATTTAAGAGAAGGACAGAGGTATTTGTCCATCTCAACTATGGTGGCACTTCAGATTGTTCCCTCACCCTAATTTTTAGTATAGCTGCCACCTGAACAAGGACTAACAACAAATGTGTCAGAAAACATGTGAGCAACAGGCTAAGGAAAAAGGTCATCACATTACTGCTTCTGTAAACAGTTATAGGGCTTTGACCTTCTCTGAACTTATTGGCTCATAGCTGCCTGTGCGGCTGCCCAGGCCCGCGCTGTCCTAGCGGAATTGCAGTCTCCACGCCAAAACCATCAATAGGAGGCTGCTGTGTCCCTCCTGGCACTCCCTCAAGCCTGCCATTAGAGCCATGCATATTTTGCACATATGAAAGGGCAGATGTTCTCAGCAGTGAAAGTCATCTTATTACCAATTAACTGTGGGGTGATGGGGGGGTTTCAAAAAGCCCCAATCATCTTCCACCCTTAATCTGCATTTCTCTCAAGATATTTAAATGCAGTCACAAAATATCCACTCGTCCTATTTTAGACTATTACATTTCCATGATGTTATGGACAAAAAGATGTCTTATTTTCCTTTTTTGGAGCTTCCCCTTCTCCCTGCATTGTGCATAATCTCAAACTGCAGAGGATGTTTCTTTAAGCCTTCAAATTAAGTTGCAGAACAAAGAGGGGAATTATTAGTCTTAAATTACTTAACATTCTGTTTCTTGTATACTTCCATTCTGAATGGGGGAATATAAAGCTTCAATAATACACCATTTGCTTAATATAGTTTGTCGATATTTAAATGTTTGGCATATTGGTTTATTTTATTTTTTACAAAACAGAGCTAATAAGTCAAGGGTCCAAATTGCAGACAGGACGTACATTCTAGCCTCTTCACATAATTAAAGTGTGGGTCTTATGCAAATAATTTTCCCTAATCTGCCAAAATTGTTCGTCCATAGATTTGATTCAGTTTATAGTCTACACTTTTTCGAAAAAGCCTCTATCACAGTTTAATAGACTATACATTTTGCTCCATTTGTAACATTAGCCACCAATTATATGCACTTCACAACGTTGTTGTTGCTGACAGGTCCTATTTCCATATAATCAGTATAATTTTAGCATTCTTAAAGTTTAAGAATGCAACGAAATGGCATTCATTATTTTTTTGATGTTCTTTGAACATTTTAACTGGTTCCAGGTCCTCCCAATGCCCACCAGTGCAGGCAACACACGCTGTTCACCAGTGACTGACACTTACACGATATGTCAGTGTCACAGTGCCAGATCCTCTCAATGCCCACCCCTTGCAGATCCTCACACTGTCTCAGGCTGACGCCCATTACTGTACCTGCATGTTAATGACATGTGCTGAATCCATTGAGCTACCTTATGACAAAGATCGTTGGAGGTCTAATGCAAACATGTCACCAGAGAGACCTTGGCCCTGATTACGAGTCTGACAGTAACCCGCCGGGTTACAGACAGACTTGCCTTAACGATTCCAGTGCCCAATATTTGGTGTTACCAGGATATTACGTGTAGCGGAGGAATGGTAACTTCCCATTCCCGTGTGGAAATGGGAACAGTGAAGCACTGGCCTGTTAGTAACAGGGCCAGTGCTTCAGTGAGAAATCTGCTGTTAGGAGCCAGAACTACTGGCAGACTTGTAGTTTGCCGGTCCGGAAAGGGTGCCGGTAACCATAGTTACGGGCACTTTTTTCTGGACCAACAAACTTGTAATGCGGGCCAGACCTGAAAACACACTACTTTAAAACATTGCTTCAAAAATATCCTGTTTAAAATGCCCCGTTTTCTGCCTTTCCTCTTTCTTTCACCCCACTAATTGTGCTCCTTTTTCACCTGCCTCACAGCTTTCCTCGTGGCCCCCCACTGTTTTCAGAAATATTATTCCTGTGCTTCCACCTCTTACTGATCATCCTCCTTTGCTTGCCCCTCATCCCCCTTGTCTTCCATGTTTTGATCTTCCTCCAGTTCTGCATCATCTTCTTCTTGTTCAACCACCTTGTTTTTCACCTGCTGCCCTTCTTTTCTGCCAAATTGTGTTCGACCTCCTTCTTGTGTTCCACTTGCTTCCATAAATCAGTCTTCTCATATTCCATGTCCACTTTGTGTTCTACCTTTCACCCAATATGCACGGCACGGTATTCCTCCCCGCCGCCTTACAAAGCCCAGAAGATGTTGCCACTAGGTTTCCCACCAGTTTAGAGATATCCCCTAACTAATCCAAGCTAATGTGTGCCTTCACCCTCTCTACCTCCTCCACTCACTCTTACCTAGTGTCTCTTCACAATATTCATCCTCGCACAAGCATTCAACAGGATGTGTATGCTATCCAGTCTCCTCTGCCTAAACCATCAGCCACTTCCTCTTCACTGGAAAAATGAATTCTCCCAAACAGTTTGTGTTGGCCATTTTTTGTATCCAACTTTTGGGGAGACTGAGAGAAAGGGGGTCATAAAGGTTATACCTTATTTTGGTGGAAGGGGAACATTAAGGAAAAGGGTTTTGAGATAATAAAAGTGTATTCTGAAGACCTTCCCATAGTTGTCTAGCAAAGTGTCTCACAAGGGTTCATTTTGCCCTTGGTTTTCCTTTTCTGGGTGGAAAGGGAAGGGCAAGTGTGTGGGACTGAAAAAGAACAATCACAGAGTGTTTCGCAATGTTTTTTTTTTAAAAAAAAGCTTTTTCACTAATGGTTTCTTTCTGTTCCTTTTTTTCTTTTGTTAGTGGAAGAAAAGGAGGTCAACAAAAGGAATTAAGAATAGAACATGTACAAACGGTGTCACAAAGATTTACACATAGGGTTTCACAAAGTTTCTGTGTTGCACTTTCATTTGGGTGGTAGGATGATAAATAAGGGAAAGGGATTCCTGAAACAGTGGAGTGCGCAGAGTGTGTTGGTGGTGAGGAGAAACCCTTCAGCCCTTGAGGAGCTGCAGCAACAGTCTGTCTACCATTTTCATTGGCTTCTGAGGTGGAGCTGCCAATAAAACATTGCACCCGTACACGGAGCGTCGCCGAGTGCACAGAGTGTGTTGGTGGTGTTTGTGGTGTGAGGCAGGGTGAGGCCAGAGAAGGTAAGAAATGTTGCATCGCCTTTGCACCTCTGCTCGTTTTTCCACTGACGGAGGGGAACTGCGAATTGACTATGACCACAACTAACAATGTGAACAATACTGTGAATGGACTGGGTGGGTTTGTAAAACCGGCTGCTGCCACAGGCTATCCACAGACGCCACTGTATTACAGACGGTGTAATTCTGTGATTGAGCAAGACGGGCAGGAAGCTATGACTATTAAAAATCTACCTCGCTCTCTCCTGTCAGAGCGGACAAGGCAAGCGTGCCGTTTGTCTGCCAACATTAATGCTAATGCAATTTGTAGTCGATCTAATGACAGAACTAAGGCAATCCCCCGTAAAAGTGTAAATACTAGCCACACTGGTCTTCTTTTTACCACCATACCAGTGTCCGACTTGGCCAAAACCGACAATCTGCCTGAATTGCTTTCGTGCGTAGGGGAGGAGAGTAGCTGCAGCTGCAGAAGCGGGGCTGCCTGTACGGAGGAGGAGTCGATTATGACTCAGCTTGGCGGGGATCTGGCGTCTTCCTCCACCGGGTCAAGGTTGGAAGGTGAGCACAAACTGTGACGACAAAAGTGATGGGTGGAAGGTTTCGAATGAATCTGTACCACTGGCGTTGCTCTGGGCAATCTTCCACACCACCGTTTTTTTTAGCTTGTCTTATGGGAATCACACATGATAGAGAGCTCTGAAAGCTTATGTGAAAATATAAAACAAGGGGATGGTGGAAAAGGGGCGGGAGAAACCTCAATTTCTGACTTTGACATAATTGATCATAATTCTCAACCTGGCATCTCTAAGGCACTTGAGGCCAGGCTGGCTATTCAGGCTGACTCTTTGAATGATTGCGCCTCTGGGTTAATATTAGAGAGTGTCAATGGAATAAAGCAAACATGGGGGTTAGGCGATCCATGTAATCCATGTGAAAAACAAGTAGCCAGAGGTGTCTGCATAGCAGAAGGAGAATTACCCTCAATTGACGGTTGTTCATCAGAGCCAAAGGATACATTTAGCCCCCTAATGGATGTAGTAGCAAATGGAGCATTGGAAGAAGTCTTGATCCAAGTACATAAAAGGTCTTCATTGGCAGTAGCTGATCAACTGCTGCAAGATTTGTCGACACTCAATATGAAGTTACAGGCTGAGAGAATCTAACTTTAATGAGTGAAAATTATACTGCACGTATTGTAATAATAAATGGAGAAAAGTTGCAAGAGCCATCATGTAATAGCTTATCAAATTCAATAGCGAAATGCATAAGATCTGGTTCAGTAAAAAGGAGGAGACTGGAACTGAGCCCTCAAAATGAAATCTTAAGCTCGCAGAAAAGGCTGCCTGAAGTGTGTCACAATTTGTATAAAGGGGGAAAAGGGATTCCTACTTACACCAATCTTAAGCATCAAAGTGTTAATGAGGAAGTCGAATCATCTTCCGCTGAGAATTCTGATGCAAATTCCTCTGACTCCTCCTTTGTTGAGCGACAATTCCCAAAAGTCAGGAGAGTGACGCATCTAAAAACGATGAAAACAAATCAGTTAAATTATTCAACAAATGCTCTAAGGGAGCAACTGTGCGTGGAGTTGGTGTCTAAAATTTCACTTGCAGTAACAATAGCTACAGCACGGTTCTCCAAAATGTATGAACAATTTAATGAAAGCTACAGAGACCAGAATACTCTGTTAGTGATGCTAAATACTAAAATGGCAAACATTGATCTGGAAATGCGTGAAATGAAGTTTCAGTCACATGAGGATCTGCTATCACTGGAGTCTTCAAATGCTTTACTAGGAGAACATTTATGAAACTCGACTGAGGACAAAAGATTACTAGCTGAAGTGGCTCGTGAAGCATTGTCGATCCTGAAAAAGGCTCAGCAGACTAATGCTGATTATGGAATGTCCTCCCGAGTAAAAGACAGTATGATAATTACTCCAATGCTGCCCAAAACCTGTAATTGCCAAAAGGTACATGAAAAAGTTGCAATAGACAAAGTGGATAACCCCATGTTGCTCGCTGCTGTGTCGAGTAAGAATTCTTTGGAATCGTCTGGTTCTTCTGAATGTCAACTAGCACTGCAAAAGGTCATCTCAGAAAAGGAGTCATGTATAGATATGGAACCATTATTGCAAGACAAGCGACTAGCAACAACTGACAAATCAAGTGATTGTGATACGTCGGCACATAGTAACAGAGCAGGATCAGTAGATGTAGAGGAGGTTCCTAAATTACAAATAATTGAACTAGAATGCTTCCTGAAGACATAAAATCTTTGTGTGCAGAATATGCACCCTCTAAATCTGGGGAACCATTAATTATGATAGATCAAGAGATCATGAAGGTGGAGTCTATCAAACAAAATGGAATGTATCATGATCTTTGAAAAAAATAAGCAGCAGCTGTTACAAATTGTGCCGATTCCTCCCCGAACCAAGGGAAGTGTAAGAAGAAAACGAAAAATATGATAGGTCATAAAAAATGAATGGAAATGGATCTAGAACATTTTTAAGAAACTTAAAATTGCTAAGTCTTACGGTCTTGACATCAGCATCAACACAAGGAGCTGAGGCTGTTAGTGGAAATGCGAGATTAGCAACTGAGGCATTTGTTAACTGAAAGTCCATCGATCTCTACTAAGAAGATTTCTGAGGACTTGACCGAAGATCTAATGAAGCTGTCAACTTATGAAATAAGTGATGAAGAAAACAGCAGAAGTGAGGAATCGTCAGAAGGAGAAAAAGATGCACTGATGTGCGCCATTGAATTGATTAGTAAAAAAGAAGTTGATACAGTAATTACAAAAGACTTAGGAAACCAAAAAAAAGGATGTAGAACAAGAACAGTTGAATTAACGATCTTGCCGAATTGTGAATCGACTGATCTGAAACTCCCTCTAATCAATAACCCTCCAGGATTTCTAACATTAGAGGAAAGAAGATTTAGGGGGTAATTCATGGATTCTTTACGCTGAAAAAAACGGGATTTGTGCGCCATTTTGCCCGCAAATCCCTGTTTAACAAATGGGGATTTGCGGGCAGAATGGCACACAAATCCTGTTTTTTTTTTCCGGCTCAAATAATCCATGAATTACCCCCTATATGAACATGGAAAATCATCAAAAGGGACGGTGGCAACCAGTGAGAATGAGATTACAGCAAAAATGGATTTGAAAGAAGAAACAGCCTCAGCTATAGTTATAAAACAGCTGCTGATAAAACAAATCTAGTGAACGAAAAGATCCTATGAAGCTTGATGGTGAAAACTGGAGAATACCCCTGCATCAAGTTAGCCAACAAAAAAAATCAGAAAATGATACCAACAAAAAAATAAAAAAATAAAATGATTATATTGCATTGGAAAGGAGTCATACCAGGAATGATGGATTGATATTGAACAGGAACAATATAATCAGCTTATTTAGACACATTCCGGAGTTGAGATCAGTTACATCGAGTGAAATTAAGACAGTTGAATTCACAAATGAAACCCAGACAGATCGAGTAATCCTTCACATCCACTCTAATTACAAAAAAGACAAAATTATGGAGGGTGAGGCTGCATTGATGTGTTTGGGATTTAAAGTCAAAAAAATAAATCCTGAGCAAATAAATCCTGAGCCTGATACCATAGATGCTTCCCCATCAGCTGGAAGACCAGTTCAAGTACCACATCTAAGAAATGAAAACAGAACCCATAATACAACACAAAAGGGAACTGATAATATGCCATCTGTAGATGAACAGAAATCTGTATCCTGGCAATTAGAGGGCTGCAAATTGTCAGCTGGAAAAAATGATGACTAATATGAGGCAAATTAAGATCACAGTTCCCATGGAAGAAGTGCAAAACCCTGGAGCATGTTCCCCTGATCACGAGGATCCAAACTGTAATGTTGAAAATTGGAGCTGGTTTAAATACAAATAAATCGAGTTAACGTCCAAAGCACTCAAATAGAGAAGTTTTAAAAGTTGTATCCTGGAACACAAGAGGTTTTCTCCATTTATTCCAAGACCAAACATTGGAAATTATGGAAATGGACATACTCTGTCTACAGGAAACGTGGCTTTCACAGATCCTAGTGGTTGATGAGTACAAAATAGCCATGAATCCAGCGATTAGAAATCAAAAAGATGTGGATATAGGATGATAGAGTCTTATAACAAGTTGTCATATATACAGGTAACCATAATTGACTGGATGGAAGAGCCGAAGGATCCTAATCAGAGAGTTTACTTAAAAATCATCTATTGGCTACCTAATTCAACTGGGACCATGATCTTCGCTGATATGCTATGCAAAGAACTTGATGAGATAATGTCTGCTGTAGAAACGCCTAACATCATTATTTGTGGAGATTGGAATTTAGACCTTGTAGCTTTACTTGATACAACAACTGGTTTTCAAAAAGTCAGACAATACTCAAAGAAAGTTAAACTTGCGTCTTATATACAAGAGGAATTAAACATGCGAAAATTCCAGAGATTGAATGGACTAACCCCCGGAGACATACCTCCAAAGCCAACTTGGAGAAGGAACAACCAGAATTCAGTGCTAGATTATGTCTTTGTGTCTAGTCGACTAGCTGAAATGATATTATATTTGAAGGTCCATGAAATGCAAAACAGTGACCATGACTTGATACAGGTGGGAATTCAAAACCAGCAGTGTTATAAAGATAAAGATACCTTCAAGCACAGGTTGGAGGAAGTCCCCGGCCGTAATCGTTTGAGACTAAACAGCTCAAACATAGTGGAACTAACAAGATGCGTTGGAAAAGAAAGAGATATGAAATACTTGCCATTCTTAGAGCAATTTAGAGAAATAAAAACTCACAATGGAAAATCTAACTTCAAATCGTGTCATAAATTTGATGAAGAAATTATGAGAAAAAAACACGAATTACAGCAGAATATACGACACCTGAAAAGTAAAGAAACTGGATATAATCAAAACTTGATGCTTAAATTAAAGAGATCGTATAATAACTGGATAAAAAGCCACAAAAGAGCAATGCTTCAAAAAGATGCCGAGATAATGCAAGAAAGTCTATAAAAAAAAACGACAAGAGACTTTTGGGCATTAATTAACAACTGTGAAGCACAGCAACAGGCATTAATGAGCAATATGGTGTGTGAAGACCAATGGATCCAATATTATACCGAATTATTTAAGTGCCAGGATTGACCTGATGAAGTCTTATTTGATGAGAACTTACCTTGGAATTTAGTTATCAATAGATCTGATATTCTGGATAATATTAAAAGATTGAGTTCCTCAAGAGCTTGTGGACCGGATGGCCTAACAAACTTTATGCTTAAATTACATCCAGAGGAGTGGGCTGACTTTTGTGAAGTGGTTTTTACCATTGCTATAAAAATTAAACAAATACCGACATCTTGGAATAGTGCTATAATTGTTGCGATTTTTTTTAAAAGGGGATCCGGTCGGAACCAAAAAAATTTAGACCAATTGCACTCTTAGATGTCATGGGTAAGATCTTTGCAACACAGCTCCAATGACAGCTAACAGCATGGATTACAAATTCGGGTGAATTCGACTCAAGACAATCAGGATTTGTCAGAGGTGTTGTTTGTAATCTGAATTTATTCATGATTAACTGCTTGAAAATGGAGACTATAAAAAAGAATAAAACCATATTTGCTGCATTTGTAGATCTTGCACATGCTTTTGATGCAGTGGATCGCAATTTGCTATGGAACAAATTGAAAAGGAAAAATTGTCCAGAAGGTCTCATTTGTGTGATAAAACAATTATATACGGATACTAATATAAGAATTCAGCTTGATGGAAAGGGCTCACTGTCAGATTCAATAAATACTGAACGCAGTGTGAAACAGGGCTGTCCATTGGGAGCTGTTCTTTTTAATTTCTTTATTGCAGATGTGGGAACCTCGTTTGATGGCATCTTTCGCCCCAAAAATTAATAACAACAAAATGGATGTTCTACGCAGATGATATTGTCCTTATAGATCTAACAGAGATCGGTTTACAGCAGAAATTAACAGCTCTCCATCTATACATTGAAGAGAATGGTATGGTTATTAACAGTATGAAAACTGAGATAAATGAATTCAAAAATGTGCATGGACAAAAGAGAATTCAGAAATTGAACTTTCATTGGAAGATAGGACCCGATACTCTAAAAAGAGCCAACCAAATAAGATACCTGGGAGCTATAATAAGTGCAAATAGTAACAATGAACCAATGGCAAAAACAGTAAAGGTAAAAAGTAAACATCTGATAGTGCAAGGATTGTTTATCAACAAAAAATATGGGAAATTTAGCCTGAAACCAAGCTCAAGGTTGTACCAACTCTGATATATGGAGCAGAGACTGCTTTTGGCAGTACATATAAGGTGTGGGAAACCTGTGAACATTTATTTTGGACAAAAATCTTACATCTGGGAAACAGAGTTCCAAAGGCGTGTATCCGTTACAAGCTGGGCTTAATATCAATTACAGCAAAAATATATGGATTGCCCTATCACTATATGGTAAAATGACTGACCCAAATTTCGCACAACAATTTAAAATATTGAAAACTCAGTGTAGTACAGACGTTCAATCAATACAAAACCTCTGGGCAAAAAATTGCAAGACAATCCTGGAAATTCTGAGCAAGTTTGAAGATACTTTGTGGTGTAATCCAAATAAGGTGAAGAAAAAATGGTGGCAATGGGACTGGTTAGAAACGTGTCAACAGAGGTCTACCCATAAATGCATGGAACTGGCACCGGTTGAAGCTAGAGCCTATACAATTCTAGCAAGTTACATAACAAAGTTCCCAGAAAGTATCTTCCTTGAAACTTTTTTAAGGTTCAGGTTGAATCAATTTGAGACAAAGGAAGTACTAAGATGAACAATTTAACTTGCAGGTTATGTAAACATGCAAGAGAGACTTTGAAACATCTTGTGGCCTTCTGTCCAGCTTTACGAGACAAGGACCGTAACTTTTGGAAAAGAAATTGAAAAAAGAAAGTCTTGGGGTTGTGAAGAATGGTGGTCTGAGCTCTTCAAAGGAGAAAATAATAAACTGACCTATGCCTTGATTTACTTTTTGGGTCATGTGAGAGATGCTCTACAACAGTTGATCAATGAAAGTAACTAATGTGACGGAAAAATCTTATTCACTGTTATTTTTTGATTATTAGTCGACATGATGTTGAATGATTGACTTTTTACGCCATATGATGAAAATTTAAGAAAGGAGAGTTGCGAAAAAATAAATGGAGTGTGATGAATTATGTTAGAAGGAAGATGTTGTGATTTCCTTTTATTCCTTATTGGCTTTTTGCTCTTTTTTAAAAGTTTGTAATAAACTGAATAAAAAAATAAAAAAAATAAACAATGACAAGACTCTAGCAAAATGAAATATAAAAAAAGTACACAATAAAGGTCTGAATGTTTCCTGAGAGTGGATCAGCCCGGTTCCTCGTTTAACAGCAAACAACAACTTTCAGAAGAACAGAGGACTGGGTATTGAGCTGACCCATTTACCTCACTAAAGATCAGCCTGATAAATCTCTCTGAGAGCTTGAGAAGTTCTGATTGGCCCACCAGGCACATATGCGAATTTGGGCTATGATTAGGTCTTCTTGCACATTTTTCTAGAACTGTATGCTTGCTGAATCACAAATATGTGCTTCAGCTAGACTTGCAAATCTACCTGGCCAGAGGTTCCCCCATTATTGATCATGACCATGTTTCTTTTCATTTCCGATTCAATACTGCTGGACCAACATACAACCAGACTACCATCATTGTGTCAGATGAGTTTAAGCTGGTAGATGTAGTTCTTATCATGTATGCCTGGATTTAACCATCTTAATAATGTAGGATACGAATCTTCCTTGTATACATGCATCCTAATTAATGTATTGATTCACCCAATCTGGAGATTTATATTGTAGAATCCACAAATGTTCTCTTTAATGTAGAAGTCGTTATCTCTCCACCTCGGAGGTTGATTGAAATAAGTTTCTAAACTCATAATTGTAATTGGGATATGATATGTATTGCTGTGATGTTGTGTGTTGCCACTGGGGATTAAATAGTACCAGTTCTAGTGTCAGACCTTTACTCAAATATGCATCTTGTGACTCTTATGTTTCTCCCACCTATTTATGCCTGCATGGCATTTGTAACATATATACTGTGTATGTATTCCTACATTTCACAAACATTTCCTTTGAACAGTTTATTTTGCTTTTTGGATCTGGATAGTCTGATACTTTATGGATATTGGTATAATGTGAGTAGTTAAAGAAAGGAACATGCTGCATTGTTTAAGAGACAGTAATAAGTGATATTTCATTCACAACCGGAGAAGGGGGCTCAGCCAATCAGGTGGCTGGAAGATTGGGTGAGAATACACTGTTTACTGCCTTCTCTTTCCAGCCACCCGTGGCGCCATCTTGATTGTGGGCAGGTAATAGGGAGCATCCCGATGTTGCCTCACCACTGTCCCACCCTCTCCCACCTCCAAAACAAAACATACCATTTACCCACACCCCCTTCTCCTCATTTGACTTCTGGTCCAGATCTTTGTGCTCCAGTCCTGGAGCGTCCCCTACCCGCGGGTGCTGCCATAGAAATGGAAAAGGGACTTAGGGCCTCATTACACAGATGGTAAAATACCAGCACCGCCTTGGCGGAAAGGGGAATTACCGCCCCATTCCAAGGTTGGTGGGGCGGTAATTCCCCCTTCCACCATTGCCCTTCCCCATTCCCATTTTTGCCCCATAGGGCTCAATGGGAATGTGGAAGGCGCTAATAATGGTACCGCAAATTGCGGTACCGAAATTAGCTCCCTGGGTCCCTTTGCGGGTTGGTTTTTAACGCCTGCAAAAAGCAGGTGTTAAATCCCCCAACCCGCAAAGGGACCTCGTAGTAAGGCGGTAAGGATTTACCGGTACCAGTATTTTACCGGTACCGGTAAATCCTTACCGCCATCCGTGTAATAAGGCCCTTAGTCCCATTTCCTATGGCAGAAGCCATCTTTTTTATCTTCTTTTTTTTATTCTCAGGAGAGTGGCATCGTGCAATGTACATGCAGCCCATCTCCTAAAAAAATACAATATTCAACTATTTGCACCCAGGGCAACATGGGGATTGAATTGTTATCACCTCCTTTGTCAGCGGTGTGTATATGGCTGGTAATAGCCTGCAGCCCTCACCAATGCCCTTGCTTTGCTCAGGCCTGTCTAGGCTTGGGCTGGTGGGCCATTACCGCCCATGTACACCCCTTGACTCAGGGGTCATTGCTATTTTTAACAACAGATGTCTGTTACACGGGATCCCCAAATTGACTGCTCTTCTGAGAGACAGCAATGCTATTTTGTAAATAATGATTTTCACATCTATTTCTTGTTTAGAATTTTCCGGTGTTGTGTTTTGTTCCATTTGATGGGGCAACCAATTTTGTAACCTGTTGGAACACAGATATTGCTTTAATCATTACCAGATTGATGTTTTTAAGAGTTAAGAGTCAGGTCACTGATTTATGTCACGCCTGAGCCATTGTGGAGTTTGAACATACACTATCTAGAAAATGTGCCTCAAAATCTTCAGCAAATCACTATGCATTAGATTTGTGAAAAAGGTAAAGCTTGAATTACATTTGGAGAAAACAATAATATTGCAAGGAGAAATTATTCCTATCTGTTGGATTTCAGTGCACTTGAAATCTGTGTTGATTGGACAATATTAATAGTTTAGCTCCCAGAAATTGGGGGGATTGTTTGGAAATGTTAGCAGTGAATGTTATTGAAGCTGTTATTGTAGCAAGCCACCGTACAAACACTATAATGTTCTACTCTAGATGCAAGGCAGATTATAAAACTGTCATCAATGAAACACATGTTTTGCGCAAACTAGCCAATGGCATTAACATTTAATTTCATAGTGATTGAATGAATACATTCACCAGATAAGTCACACAGTTTACTCCTATTGAGGCAGACTCATATTATTTGCTGAATCATGTTTTTATCATGATGAAAGAAACTATTTTCTATCACAAAGACGATAATTATTATCAAAGACCATGGCATTTCTTTAGGGATTTCTCAACATCTTCATTTTGGTGGTATAACAAGGAGCAATAGTTTTCTGTATCATGTAGAAGTAGAGAAAATACAACTCTGGCTTTATCTATTTTTTCCTTTTATGTGCTGTGGTGAAATAATGCTCTGCAAGTAACAATCTAAAAGATATGTTAGTGAATATAGTGCTTGTTCACAGTAATTGGAGATTCTTTCTTCAAATATTGACAAAAAGACTCAGAAAAAGCTGAAGCTGTGAATCTTTCCTACACTTCATAATTATAATTCCAGTTATAACAAAAAAGACATTTTGACTGAGGGTCAGATTCATTTTCCTGAACATGGTACACAAGCATAACATGTTTTAAGTTATTTAAAATGTCCAATTTAATTGTTGCAGCACTTTTGTGGATCAAAATACAATACTCCCTACAAAACTGCAGCAAAGAATGCGAGTGAACTTACATCAATCTTGTGCCTTGGACAAGATTTTCTCTTCCCCTCATAGCTTTCACCCATCCCCTGTAATTATGATTCAATGTGTACTTTAAAAAACAAAAAGATTGTATTTCAGAGCCGATTAATGAACCATCCAATGCATGTCCCTAAGAATAACTGCTTAATCTTATTCTAATATTTTTTCACTCAGTACAAGTTCCATTTCCCCAATCATCTGGCATGTTGTATTTCATTTAAAGAACTTTACTCTCAATAAAATTGTGATATGACTCAATATTTTACCAAATAGCAAATCCTAAAATTCAGAATAATAATGTTCTTAGGGCCTCATTACACGGATGGCAGAGAACCATGGCGCTATCAGCGCCATGGTTCATGCCGGTAAAATACCGGCTCCGCCTTGGCGGAAAGGGGAATTACCGCCCCATTCCAAGGTTGGCGGGGCGGTAATTCCCCCTTCCACCATTGCCCTTCCCCATTTTTGCCCCATAGGGCTCAATGGGAATAGTGAAGGCGCTAATTACGGTACTGCGAATTGCGGTACCGTAATTAGCTCCCTGGGTCCCTTTGCAAGTTGGTTTTTAACGCCTGCAAAAAGCAGGCGTTAAATCCCCCAACCCGCAAAGGGACCTCGTAGTAAGGCGGTAAGGATTTACCGGTACCGGTAAATCCTTACCGCGATCCGTGTAATGAGGCCCTTAGTCATGTTATGAAAAGATCATCCCTACATAATTAACCCACTGTCCTCAACACTTGGCAATGGGTTTTCTTCAGTAGGAATGATCAGACTTGGTCCAGTCAGTTATACAAAATGGGACTCTATTTCCTCATCTCTGGCAATCTCACATGATTTTTAATATTTCCTCAAGCTTGGCATCACAAGTTTCTATTTTTATTTATTGATTTATTTATATAGTGCTGTATCAGTCCGCAGGCATCAGGGTACTTTACAAGAAGACATGTACAAACAAATAGTAACAGGACAACAGAGCAAACTTATAAGACCTAAGTGATTACTTTACCTCTTCTTTGTCATGTAGATGGCTCATTTATCTAAATAGAAGTGTTTTCAGTTTCTTCCTAAAGATTGGATAGTTGGGTTCTAGTTTAGGGTGCTAGGTAGCTCGATCCACCTCGTTGCTGCATTTGTAGGAAAAGCCCAGCCGAGTCCGTTGGCCTTTTTGGCATGAATGACTTTCACCAGGACTTGGGTTGAGGATCTTAGGTCCCGGCCTGGTTCTTATGTGGTTTCTTGCTCTTTTAGGTATGCTGGGGCTTTTCCAAATATACAGTGATGGACAGTGGTCATTTACAGGTAATGCGATCTTCCAGGGCTAACCTATGGAGGGACGTTCTGTCCTCTGTTATATGTTGACCTCTTGTTTTACTACAGATAGACCTCACTGAATTGTTCTGAATAACCTGACCTTGTTTAATGCATTTCATATTAGCCCCAATCAGCAAAGCATTCCCATAGTCCAATCTATGTAAGATGGTGGCTCTGGCCATCAAGGTGCTGTTTTCTGTGCTCAGTACTGGTCTAATACGTCTGAGTGGCTTCTGATGGTATTGAGAGGTTTATTCAGATACACTGCGTGAGCATCGGACCCTAGGGCTGCTTGTAGAAAGACACCCAATGTTTTGACCTTGTCAGAGACGGCGACATTTGTGTCTTTGATCTTAAAGGTGGTATAGTCGATGTCAAGTTTGGCCCTAGCCTGAGGGGATCCAAAGATCATGAGCTCTGCCTTGCTTCCATTGATGCACAGCCAAGCCTCAATGGAGTTGTAAATGCAAATGAGTTTGTGACTGTCAGTAGTGTAGCACCCACTGAGTTCAATCATTAGTTGCGTGTCATCAGCGAAATTGGTGAAAAAGATCCTAAATTGGATAATAGGGAACATAGACACCACAAATAAAGATTAAACAAAAGTGGTGATAGACTGCCCCCAGAGGAACACCACAGTTAGTTGAGGTGCAGAGAACTGATCTCCCCAGTGGATTTTGGCACTCCGTTCTTCAAGAAAAGATGTTACCCAGTCTATAGTGTACTGAGAACAATTGCATGATTTTTCTAGGGCCTCGTGTAGTTTTTGATGGTCAAGCAGATCGAAGTCCAATAATATCAACATACCCGTCTTTCCTTTATCCAGAATACCAAGCGTTTTGGTCTGAAGGTCAAGCAGGGCAGATTCCGTGCTGTGGGCTCCGCTAAAGCCTGATTGTTGAGTGTGTTGAAGGCTCTTCAAGTTGGCTAGTTGCAACTTTGTCCAAGAATTTGATTACAAAGTTGCAATTTGTTTTCGGGTGAAGATTAGAGGGGTTGTGCTGGTCAAGGCCTGGTGTTTTGGCTAGGGGGGTAACAGTGACGATTTTAATTGCAGTGTGGACCTTGTTGTCCCAGAACGAGGCATTAACCATTCTGCAGAGAAAGGGGGCAAAGAGCTCAATATTGTCCAGCATGAGCTTGGGCGGTAGTAAGTGCTCAGTGCAGACTGTCTGTCGATTGGTGGAGAGTAAGGTCATCATGTCATCTAAAGAGATTGGGGAGAACTTTAATGTAATCCTAGTTGGAGGGGTACTGTCTAGGTTATCTGGGATTTGAAATGATTGGGCGTTCCCATTACAGGAGCTAACGGTTTTGCAGGCCTTTCGGATTTTATCATAGAAGGCGGTTTGAACCTTCTCACAGTCATCCTGTGAGGGTAGAAAAGAAGGATATAATGTTGGGGGGGTTTCAATCGATTTCAGGATCTGGAGCAGTTTGCCAGTCGAATTGGAAGCTGCATTGATCTGTCTGTTGTAGTTATTTTTCTTTGCTTCTGTCAGTTTTCCTCTACAAAGACTATCCAGTCCTTTACATTTCCCTTTGTTTTCATCAGAGGGATTTTTTAGCCACTTCCTTTCTAGTTTCCTTTTTTCTGTATTAAGTTTGCAGGTTTCATCATTAAACCATTTCTGATGGCGGTCAAGAAGCTGTTGGAATTGGTTGTTACATACTATTACAATTGTGTCACAGGAATCCTTGTCTGTAGTGGTATTCAGTATATGTTCAATACCTTGTGCTAGGATATGGGGTGTAATCTTTTTGAAGTCCCTTACACAGTCTGTGCTTGGTATATTGTTCCTTTTCCTAACGTTCTCTCTAGGTATCAGTACCATCTCAATGTTATGGTGGTCGGACCATATGCATGGAGTTGTTATGTGCATAATAGTTTCCACATTTTTAGAAATTATCCGGTCCAGTTGGTTTCCCTTGTTCGAAGTGGGTTCGTTGTTGATCATGAGGAAGTCATTGGATGATTTTAGGTCTTTCTCTAGTGACATGGCTTACTTGTCTTTGCTATTGCCTCTCCATCTATTTAGGTTGCCCAAAAGCACTGTACCTTTGTTGAGCCCTTTGAGATTGTTCAATAGCTGTGTTAATTCATCATTGAAGTCTGAGGTCAGTGACGGTGGCCTGTAAACTACAATGAAGTTAATACAGCTGTTTTAGTGGGAGTCATTTTAAGTTTCACATCCTTGACAATGGATGGGTGAAGGGAATAGGTTAAGATCTTTCTTGGCTATTATAGCCACTCCACCGCCCAGTCCTGTTTCTCTATTGTTGAAGTGGATATTATATCCTTTGGGGACCGCTAGGTCGATAGTAGGGCCATTGGGTTCTGGTAACCAGGTTTCGGTTAGGCATAAAATGTCCAACTCATCCTGTATGATATAGTCATGGATGTTTTGTGCGTGGTTGTTCATGGATCTAGTATTCAAGAGGCCAATTTTTACCTTGGGAGGTTTTGTTATTTTTACAGAGGATGATTTTTCTATTGGTAGATTTATTTTCTTCTGTTTATCTGGTTCTAGGTTCAATAATGTGTTTACGGTAGCTTCAAGTTCTACTTTCTTTCTACTTCTATGATGTTGTAAGATAGGGTTGTGGTCTTAACCGGGGGTTGTATATGGTGGCGATAGTTAAGTTTATTCTCAAGTATGATATCAATAGGAGCCGGATCAGGTGTCTTCCCCATAGTATCTAAATAGAGTTGTACCATATTCAGGCGGTGAGCTGTTCTGCCTGTGTCAGTAATTGCAGTACTTTTAAGCAGCCCATACCTTATTTACCGGTTGCAGGGAGGTGGATGACAAGAAGAACACAGAGTTTTGCAGTGGATGCCGATGGACGACGTGGAGCATTGCAGACTGGCTTGCCGCAGAAGCGCCGGTGCTGAAGCACCTTATGTTTCGTTGAATGCGATGTGGGGCAACTGGAAAGTGTAGTTTCCCTGATGCCTTGTGTGCCTAAGATCAAAACAAACAAAGTGAGCAGCCGAGAAGCAGTGTTTCGTGCCAAGACAAAGGTAGGTTGATCAGCTGGATCAATTCAAACAATTTAATAAAGTTCCCTGCGTCACCAGTAATAATTGCAGTTGAATAGAAAGTGAATGACCTGGGGTTTAAAAATCCCCCAACCCACCACAGCAATCTTCCACATAATGACAGATAGTATTTTCAAGCAGTCTCCTAACAAATGGGCTTAGAAGCACAACACTTGCATCAACACACACACTTCCAAAATTAATTGATTCTCATTCAATTAAGGCAGACAGCGTGTCCTGCCTATCTACCCTATGCAATTGATTGTTTTTAGTCTTGCCATTGTTTAAAAATTGTCAAAAGTAATGCATCCGAATCCTTTCCTCCCAACCTAGCTAAAGGATGTTAGATTGTACTCAACATAGAGAAAAGATAGTCTACATAAAAAATGATAACTACCACCCACCCTTAAAGCAAATGTGGACTTTTCATATTTGTCAGAGACGTTTCGTGCACTTGTATCTTTCCATACACATAGAGACAATATCCCTTGCAGATTGAAAAAAGGGATTAGGGGCTGTCAGAGGAATAGAGGGAAATAATCTGCACAGTTGATGTTATCTTTACAACATGCAGCTGCCCATTAAGCGACCAGTGTAGACTAGACAATCCTGTAAGTTCTTTCTCAACCTCTGATAGAGAATAAAGCACATTGCACTGCAAAGATATAGGGCATTCCAGAGACCCAGAATAAATTGAGATCTTGTAGGATGTGGAGGCAAGGGGGCTGTCACTAAGTTGAGCTGGATGTGGATATACTGACTAGAGTGTCATCTTGGAGGATTAGGAGGCAATAAATGAGCTGGAAGAATGAACACATGAGAACCAGTTCTTGATAAATGGTTTCCCCAAGTGCAGAGTACTGCGAGCATGGCAAGAAATTGAATTAGTGCAAACTGTCTCACAGTGGACAAATCACTTAATTGCCAGAAAATAATGGATTTGGCAGGCAGTAACCAAGATATAGTGGATTAAGACAGGAATTGATCAATGTACAATGGTTTAAGCTGATAGTGACCAACGTTCAGTACAATAGGCAGGTAACAATCAAAATTGAGCAGATTAGCAAGTAGCTGAGTGTTAGTGACTCCGAAGCGTCCTCTTTCTGTTTCTGGTAAATTGTGAGGTGCGACTTGAGTCGGTGCAGCTTTGCAGGTCGAGCATATCGAGCGCCACCGCAAACTGAGGTCCTTTCTGCGAATCTTAGGCAGCGCGTCCTGTGAGTCTGCGACTACACAAGAACCTTGCAAGGATCTCCCTCAGACCAGAGCCCCAGAGCCCAGGAGCAAGGCGGCTGCCGAAGTGGAGCCTGTGGAGCCACGGGAGCCGCTGAAGTAAAGCCGGCTGAGGTGCCTGCTGCCTGCTGACTTGAGCTCCGTTGAGCGGGAGGCAGAGAAAAAGATTACAGATCGATCACAGTAAGAGCTGTGCAGGCGTTGTCTAGCTTGTTGGCTTGCTTGCTTGTGCCCGCACTAGGTTCTTGCGCTGCTGGGTCTGCTGTATGCCGAGAACAATGAGACCCACCCTATGTGGTTGTTAAGAGGCGAAAATCCCAGCGCAAGCAGGCGCAAGGTGGCGCAAGCAAGCGCACGTGCACGTGTGCGATTCAAGGAAGGTGCTGCACGTGTATACCACTGGGTGTGCGCCAAATCCGTGCGTGGCGCATGCGGGCGCATACGTCATCAAACGGTGTGCGCAACGCGCACAGCGAAAGCGCACATAGCGCGGCGCACACAACAAAAGTGGGCGGAACAGTGAGCGTAACACGCGGAATGGGGAATAACGCGTGAAAAAGAAGGCGTAACTGGGGAAGTACTTCAGGGAACTACACGGAACGGAACGCCCACACGCACACGAACAACCCGTATTCATGGATCCGAATACGGGAAACCTGCGCACGGCAAAAGACGCACATAGGTATCAACGCATCCGCCACAGGAAGGCAGGCGGAAACGTCCCCGCGCGCAAACAACAAACACGTATATTCTGCTACTGATCGTGGGACACCGCAGGAGGACGAGAATAGCCAGGGCACACATTTTTTCACCCTGGACAAGCCTTTTTGGGATGCCTGATGACCAGGTCTACGGCAGGTATAGGTTTCCACCTCGTATCATCCTAGACCTGGTCAGGGAGTGGGAAGATGACCTTACATCCCCCACCCTCTGCTCCCAAGCATTGAGCCCCTTGGAGAAGGTGATCAATGTCCTGCATTTTTTGGCCACTGGGTCATTTCAATGAACTACTGCCATAGTGGGGGGGGTCTCACAGGCCACGCAGTCACGCTGCCTACACCAGTTCTTGGCAATCATGACAGCACACCCCTCAGTCCGCAGGCACACATACATGCCCAGAAAACCCGCAGAAAGGCAGGCCGTTGTCCAGGACTTTTACAGGGTGGCACACTTCCCCAAAGTGCTCGGTGCCATAGATTGCACTCATGTGGCCCTACGTCCACCTAGGGCCACTGAGCACATCTACCGAAACCGCAAGCACTGGCATTCCATCAACGTGCAGGTGGTATGTGATGCAAAGGGAATCATCACCTCGGTCTATGCAAACTACTCTGGATCCACCCATGACAGTTTCATATACAGAATGTCCGCCCTGAGCCGTGCCCTGGAAGCTGGACAGCATGCGACATATGGCTCCTAGGTGAGTACAAATGCCTGTGCACATGCATGCATGTCACACACACACACACAAACACACAGACCCCAATAATCACAACCATCGTTACCTCTCCAGGGGACAGTGCCTACCCTCTGAGCAACCACATGATGACACCAATCCAGAACCCCACCACACCACCCCAGGTAAGATACAACGCTGCCCATATTGCAACCAGGGCCATAGTGGAGCGCACATTCGGAGTGCTCAAGTCACGCTTCCGCTCCCTTGACCGCTCTGGCGGGCAGCTACTCTATGCACCCTCAATAGTGTGCAGGATCATTGTGGCAGCCTGTGTCCTGCACAATGTTGCAACACGGCAGGGCATACCGGTGGACATGGTGGTGCCCCTAAATCCCCAAACACAGGCACAGGCACTGCCCATGGGAGGGGACAGGGCACGTGGCGAGGCAGCCCGGACCCAGCTTGTGGCCACATTTTTCACCGACACTCCCACCCCTGCGGAGTGCACACAGGCCTGGCACATACCAGGTGAAAATCGATGATGACAAAGAGACAGTCAACTGTCACAACCTTACCACCCTGAGAATATTGCCATGGAAGTGCCACATTGTGTGCATCCCTAGCTACTTAAACATAAGCAATCCCGTGTGAGTAAAAGGCACACATGCAAGGTGTGAATCACACAGACCTGCAAAACAGGCCATGACTATCACTGCTATGTCACCCAAACCCTCCAAAACCACAACATGACATGGCAAGCAATAGCTATACACCAACACACTACCAATAAGGCACACATTGACATGTGAAAAATGTAAAGTGGCATCACACAATGATGCCTGACATGGAATCAGATGAAATGACTGACCAACAACCTCCCACCCAAAAGAAGTCATACCCAAATGCATTCCAACAGTTGCAATTGTAACATAACAATGAATGCCTGTCTACATGCACATTTTGCATTGCAAAATCAACACTGCAGCTTCTGTGTGCCGTGCCCACCTCATGCAACACACTGCTCAGCGCACAGTATAGTGAACAGCCATTGTGTGTGACGCACACCATGAGCATGACATCCAAGCGACAAACTACATCAAAAAGCAAATTACGCATGTACAGGATCCACAATTGGTCATAGATCATGTGCTTCAGGGACACAGTGGGCACCAGACGGCAAACAGATTGTACATGTGGACATGGAAGGGTGGTTGTACATGTAGTGGATCATAGAGCGAGTGTGTGGGTCAGTAGGGACATGCACTCAATATATGCATGTGCAATCAAGTGACCATCAGTTTCCTCTACACATCATATGTGAACATTCACCATGTGTACACCCCAGCATGTCAAGCAACAACTATTCTCTCACACCTGAAAGGTAAACACAACACATGAACAGGCATTGATCAGCAGAATACATCATGTACATAGGATACTGCAATTACAATGTCAGGGTGTGCATCACACTGTAGGGCAAGGCAACTGTCAACAACAAAACACCCCCCCTCACAAATCACCATGACCCACTGAACAACTGCACCTGGGTTATCTAGCCTTCATCCTTGAAGTTCACCTGGCCACAGGATCACCCTTCCCCTTTGTCACCATCTCCCACCTTGTGTGCAAAAAGTGTCCAGCACCCTCAAAGGCCACCTTGACTTGCAAAAACACCACATCAAAGAGAACCCAAAGCAGGCCAACACAGAAGCCAAGCAAAAAGCCTGCAGGCAGCAAAACAAACCAGAAGACCCTCCAGTAGATGACTTGAAGTAGCAGTATGTCACAAAGCCAAAGTACTACCATAATGACGTAACAACCAAGATAGCACAGTAAAACAATGTCACAACAGGATGTGTACCATGTGTGGTACATAACACAGAATAATGCATCACAAACTGATGTGTACTGTCACTGCTCCCGTGTACAGGTGCAGGAGAGGCACGAACCAACCACCCCCACCATGGCTGGGTGCCTGCAAGGTCAAACTCACACAGGCCTCTGAGACCCTGGTGGGGAAGGAGGGTCAGGGATATGCAGTCGGGACAGGCATTGCTATACTGGATAAGCGGAATGAGGGGCAGGAGAGGGGAGTAGGATTCACATGGGAAATTAGGAAATGCACAAAACTGTACCACTCACATTAACACATACACAAGTACACCAAACCTGCTCATCATGCACATAGTAGCAAATTACTCAAATGGAAGACAAACAGAAACTTATCTCTGGGGTGAGTGCTGGCCTCCTGCCTGCGCACTCTCAGGTCCGATAACAGGAACAGTTTAATGCTGCAAAGTCTGTCCCTGTGAGTTGCTTCTTTCCATGTCTTGGAACGCTACATGGCTAATACAAGTGCCTCAATGGACCATGGTTGACCGGAGGGTATGTGCCACTGGCCCTGCAGGTGCCCTAGACAAATTTCCCATAAACTAGCCATTAGCCCACCAATGAATCTCAGCTGTATTGTGCGCTTCAACACCAATATTTGTCCAAGCTCACCGTCAGTGCTGCTACTAAGCATGCATGTGCAACTGGCCAGGTGGCAGGTCTGCTGCATTGTGGCCCCCCTGTCCTGCTCACCTTGCCTGGAGTCCCTTGAAATACGTCAGCTGTTTTCGGATGTATGAGTGCAATCCCTGTGCCTCTGCTTGCGCACACATGCGCATGTCAGCACCACCAAACGTGTCCAGCTTCCAGACGTCCAATGGCCTATGTCTGCTGGCAAAGGTGTCTGGAGGCTCATCTTCCCCTGCAGAAAGGGCATGAAACACATGATTAATGCTTTAAAATCATCTGTGTGTGTCTCTTCAGGCATTACATGACTGGACCATGTTGGAGACGTACAACACAAATCACACCATCATTCCGTCTTTCACAGGCAAACTGTTGAACACACCATCTACGCCATGAATTGCAACAAGCACATGTACAGTATAGATAATAAACATACTTCACAACGAATAGCAATGAATGTACACATCAATCATGAAACCCCCCATCTAGTGAATGAAGAACAGTGGTCAATAACACCCCTATCATCCCCACTAGGGGTGTTAACACAAGTTTCACAGCAGCAGACATGCCACAGATATGACAGTCCAGAGCCCTTGTGTAATAGGCTGTTACACCTAACCATCCTTGCGAGCCCATGGATAAGGGAAGCAGGAGTGGAATATGTGAGTCAAGGACCCCAAGATGCAAACACATACACAAGACAAGCTTGAAGGGCCCAGCTGGAACAGACAGTGGATGCTCTCAAAGGCCACAAAGCACCACCCCGTCACATGAAAGCACAATAGACAAACAATTTCAAACTATATTAACTAATTACACTAACTATGAAAAACCTACATTACCTATTTAAACTATCAAAATGAAACTAAACTAAAATAAAAAAATAAATGTCCACATACGACCGGGGGGGGGGGGCACCAAGGAGGGGGAGGTACAGGGTGCTGCTCAATACCCACATGCAATGATTGAGGAAAAAAAACCTCCATGGGCTCAACGCCTGCACAGCCCGACCTATGTGAAAGATAGATTGTCGTCCGAGTCTGGCTCTTCCTGGAAAGGAGGGTGTGGCACAGGAGCCTGACCACGCCTAGCCACAGCTTGCCCATTGTCGGCAGCAAGTCTGCCGGATGGGTGAGCCTGGTTCTGTGTGGCGATCACACGTAGGTCTGCATGCAGAACCTCCCATGATACACATGCTTCCTCTTGCAAGGTAGCACGTGTAACACGGAGTTCATCCTGCAAGGCCTGGCTGGACAGCTACTGCACCTCCCGCAAGCATGTAGCTCAGCCGAGATGTTACGTTCAAGCTGCGCAAACCTCTCCTCTGGGACATCAGATGGACACCCAGAGTGGATCTGAGGGAAGCATACCCTTGCCTCAGGGCCTCCATGTGTGCCTCTGCGTGAGCAGCAATGGCTTTACACAGAGATGACATTTCAGCCTGGCGTGCCCTGTCTGAGGTCGCCATGCCCAGCCTGAGCGAGCAGGCCGTGGACCGTGCCGCCTGCTGCTGGAGAAGCACCTGCCTAGCAGGGGGGAGCACGGATTGGGCCACACGCTCCATGCTCTCAGCGATGTTCTCCATTGCTGCCCCCTGCCGTTCAGAATTGACAGTCATGTCTTTCTCCCACTCAGTATACTGCAGTTGTGTGCAGTGACCGCGTTGCTGGGCTTGACCCCTGAGGGACCCAAGGACTGGGTGTCCTTGTTGTGTTGGCACCGCCCGCGGCTGCACGACTACATGCCCCCGTCGACGTGATGACCCAGGCACATCAGTGACTGGTGTGGAGGGTGACCCTGTGTCCCGATCCACCACAGCCGGAGGTTCCAAGACTGTCTGACCCCTCAGTGCAGGTGTCGCGGACAGAGGAGTGTCCACATCAGAATCACTCACCCCTGACATATGGACCTGATGCTCATCCAACTCGACATGGACGTCAGAGTGGTCATCAGTGCTGGACTCATTGCCAGCCAGAGACAAGATGGACTGTAGCACATGTTGGTTTTCTTGGCCTACTGCCCCACAACCCCCACTTGTGCCGGGTTGCTGTAGTGATGACAATCCTGTGCCTGGCATGACAACACCATCCGCTGGCTGCATTGCGTCATCATCTGAAAAGTAGAGAGAAAAAAGGTCACTACATATGTTAGAAGCACACAACACACACACACACACAGACACCAAACACATCAAGCAGACATGTCACACACAAAATAGAACCTGCCATGCATGCTGGGTCAACTTGAAATTGCTTCTGTGATTAGGCATTTCGAAAGGTGTCAGTTTGCACTGAAGTGGGTCAATGCAGTGCAGCAAATATGTACGTTCTCACTATCTACATGTACAAGAACTTAAAGATGTGTGTCAGAAAATGTGAAGGCAGTGCAAGGTCAACGTCAGGCATCACGTGCAATGTGCATTCAATGGGTAGCATGTCTACAAGTAAACCACTCTTCCCCCCAAGTGCAAATGCAGGGATGCATAGCATGTTATCAAAAGGCTGAACATAGACCTGTGTATTGACAGACAGTGTTGACTAGCATCAACTGCATCATTTGAGTCAAGTGACAACACAGCAAATGATGATGGGACAGTAAGCAGGACACATGATGAAACCTTTGGAGTACACCCACGTGTGAAGAAGACACTACACCAGTTGGACAGAGTCATTGGCCATTAAACAGGCTGAGGCCTGTGACCCACACAGACCGTCACACCCTAAACATGTGTGTGACGCAGGACTGAGCCACAGTGGAAATAGGAAGGCTGATGAAATGCCATGCAATGTAGGTCCCCCTGGACTCTTATTACAATGATCATCCAGTCAAGGACACATAGGGGCATGAGTGGAATACACATGGAGCATGAATGGGCACTCATGTCCCTGCTCGGCATCTGACCTCTGCACAGTCCAAGTGAGACACCCTTCATCAAGTACAAAGGATGTACGACACAGAATATGTCTGGCAGATTGGCTGCTGGAAGTCAGCATGTACACAGGATGCATGAACAGGGAAGTACTCAACGGCAAAATTGAAGCATACCAGTGTTAAGGTGGAATTGAGGTGCAGAGGGGGGTGGAGGGGCAAGGGAGCATGCTTACATTTAGTACCCGCTTGCAGGCACAGGACACATGCACAGCAGTCATGCTATGACATAGTCCCTGGGCTGAGAGGAAGGTCACCCCACGCTACATGCTGAAGGGCCAGTGAGCTGGAACATGGACTTGAGGGGCATCCTGGTGACCAGCAGGTGAGTAGGGTGCAATAGTGGTGATGCGGACAGTCCCCATCCGCTCCACATGTCCACCATCCAGCAGAGCAGACATTCATCAGGGAAGCATCACATTACTTGCACATCAGAACCATGTACATGTGACATGTAGTGGCAGTCATGCACAACACATCACACAAGCGAAACACACATGTCCACAACAAACACGCAGCAACACTCACTGGACTGGGAATCCAAGTCTGGCATCTCTCCCACTCGTTCCACTGATTCAGATGGTATGAACTGCGCAACGAGTGACTCATGCGGAGTGAGGTCTTCCTCCTCAGGTGCAGGCCCACTGCCAATCACAAGAGTCAAGTAATAATTTGAGGCACGCTTAGCCTTAGTACTGCGTTTGACGTCATTCCAATGCTTTTTGCACTCTTGTGCCGTGCGCGCCTCATGGCCGAATGCACTCACATATTCCGCAACTTGCTTCCAGTGGGTATCACTGTGGGCCAGCACATAGTCCACGAGGCAATCCAGTTCCTGGTTGCAGAAAGGCTTCTTCCTCGACGTGCTGGAGGTCTTGGCTGTGTGTGGGGTCCCAGCCTGTGCTGCAGGTGCAACCTTCCTCCTCTTGGATTGTGGCGCAGACCCTGGCTGGCAAATGCCGCACTGATCACTATGGCCAGTAGCACCGGTGGATTGATCCAAGGGAGTGGCAGGTGGAGGGTCGACCAAAGGCCTGACTTGCGTCAGTGGCAGGTGGGTGCCCTCTAATGGGCCCTGCACAGCAATATCCGCTGTTACAGGGTCATTGACCGCGACTGTCCTGGTTGGCAGACTAACAACCGGAGTGTTGTTGGCTGCATCTGCCCCTGCACTTGCCAACACCCAGCTGGTTGGGGCAGCAGATGACATTACTGCCCCAGGGCCATGTGTCTTGGTCAGGGCAGCCCTGCGTGCATCTACGGTTTCCCTCCTGGCCTGTTGGAAATCTTCCAAGGGCTCTTCAAGTGCCAACGCAGCCTGCGCTTGCAGACCCTGAGCCTGGGTGGTGGTGTCCACAGCTGCACCTGCAGCTACCACTACCCTTGAGCCCGTGGCAGTCGATGAAACAGACTGCCGGGTCACACAGGCGCCAGTGCCAGATGCAGAAGCTGCATCTCCCGGAATCACAGGGGGTGGTGGCAAGTGTCGCACCTCTGCCTCTTCCCCCTCTGTGGCCACCTGGACACCCTGGAGTCTCCCTACTCCCTGGTCACCCCGGCCACGTCCCTGACCATGCAGGCCATGAGGAGGACGCCCAGCTGAGGCGCCCCTCACCTTTAGTGTCCTCCCAACCATGGCAGAGATGGAGTAGTGCCGGCACAGATGGAGGAGTGCCAATGGGAGGTGTAAACCACAATTGTCCTGGGCAATTGGGGCAAAGGGGGTGGGATGCAAGATGTTAACAGCCCCCCTGCACCTGCAAGGCTGTATGTGACCCCGGTGATGTAGTGACGGGTCACGCAATGCTCAGGCACCCCAAAACTGCAGTAAAACCGTGCACGCAACCCTGCAGCCTACGTGCGTGGAATCAACCTCCCGCAGTACGCGGTGGCACCCAGTAACACGAAAAACGCGTACGTGTGGGACACGCAGGCTACTATGACCTCGAAAACGGGTGCAATACACAGGGGCACCCGCAGTGGGGAAAATAGTCTGACTAGCATGATAATGAAAAACATGCGTAGCCAATACCCCCGCCAAAAGAAGAGATACGTCCTCGATCCGCTGTCAAGTTGTGATGGCGCGCGAAACAACACGAAGCAGCAACACACGTCGGTCTCCATGAAAGGCATGTATAGCGAACTGCTGGCCCCGCTCACCTTTAACCCGTGCTGAGGGAAACACCCGTGCGCATCATGTCACTTACGCGTAGGCCCTTTCCTCAGATTACACACATTTACACGCTGACGTGCAGTTTTTTCACGCGCGCTGAACCACTAAGCCCACGTCACGAGGGAAACGCCCGCGCGCGTAACTTCACAGACGCGCTTACGCGCTAAGCGCCTTTCCTCGAATTACACGCAGACGTGCAATTTTTTCACGTGCAAATCACTCCGTATCAAGCTGGCCACGCAACAACACACGGAAGACCACGCTCCTGCCCAGAAGGCCGAATTACTGCCCCCCAGAGCCTCGAGCAAGCTCCCACCTGCCATCTGCTGCTGCCTGCCTGCCTGCTGTCCACGTTCCCTTCTATTTGCTGCCTGCACATCAGCCATCTGCAGGGGTGCAGTTGTTGTGACCACCCTGATGGAACTGAAGACTCCCGACTGGGATACCATCGCTCCACAGCCCAGCCCCAGGACCCAGTTGCCCACCCACACCTGCCTCTGGGGTTGCCATGTCGGGCACACCACCATCTGGCACCACTGGCAACCCCCAGCCAGAGGGGCAGAGGGCCACCAGCTTCAGTGCCAGGGATGTTGGTGTCCTGGTGGAGCAAGTCCTGGGGCAGTATGATGCCCTCTCTGGAAGTTCTCGTGCCGACTATGAAGGACGGACGAGGATCTGGATGGACATCGTGACTGCCATCAACGAGGAGGGGGTGGCAGTCCGCGACATCAAACATGTCAAGAAGCGCTGGGAGGACTTCAGGTCCAGGACCCTCGACAAGGCCCGGCGCCTCTTGAAGGCAGCGGATGCCAAGGGGTGCCGGGGCCACCTGTACGACCACCAGATGAGGGTCCTGGAACGCATATGCCCAGCGCTCCACGTCCACGACCTTGAGAGGCAGACCAGTCTGGAGTCGAGCGGTAAGTGTACATGCATACTAATTGGACGCTGTGCGTGTCATGGTGTGCCAGCAGTGTGCAGGTTGCACATGTGTTTTTGTAGGGCCATGTATGGATGTCTATGTACAGGGGCGTGAGGCTGACACATGCGAGTCCTCTCATGTGTGAGACACATGGATGGTGTATGTGTGGGTAAGCATGCAGGCCAAATGCAGATGTGGGAGCACACATGTTTGAATTACTGTGTATGTACGTTGGCATGGTTGTGGTGCCACACATGGATGTTGGTTCCAGCTGCATGTATCTGCACTGTGTACATGTGCATGTGTCTGTATTTGACAAGTGTGCAACTGTGATGCAACATGGATGCATGTGACACTGATATGTAGAAGGCTGAATGCCAGATGTGACATGGATGGCAATCTCATCACTGCGACAGTTGGTGGACATGTACACATGCATGTAAGTGTGATGGCGTGTGTGCATGTCTTGTGCACTCCCCGTGTTTCATGTGATGTAAGGCTCATCTTCGGCTGCTCATGCTTTTGTATGTGTATGGATGGTGCTGCCTGGTGCAATATTGCTGTGGAATTGCTCATGTGTGTGAGTTGAAATGACATATGTGTTGGGGATTGTGATGCCATGTGTGAAGTGTGATACTGCCACTCATGTGCAACTGTCATGTGTGTATCAGTCCATTGTACAGTGTCCTGATGCCTGTGTCCTATCTCTCCCTGTCTGCAGCGTCAACTGATGAAGAGGGCGGAGAGGGTGCTGTGGAGCAAGGCGGCAGGGATCGCACCGCCAGCCGGAGACGCAAGTCCCGGCTCCCCTCCCAGGTTGTCATCTCGTCAGGGAGTGAGGAGTCCGGTGCCGCATCCCAGGCCGCAGCTGCCGAGGATAGGTCCAAGAGGCGGAGGTCAGAGTTGGACTCCTCGGCAGCAGGAGGGGCAGTTGAGACCCCACAGGGTCCGACGGAGGAAGATGGCACAGAGTCATCCAGGTTGGTGGGGGGTTTGGTGGAGGAGGAGGCCATGGAAGGGACAGGCACGGGGTCTGGAGGTAGGGATTCCACTGGTGCTAGTGGTGCAGTTCAGGGGCTGGGACAGGAGGCAGCACAGGCCGCCGCGGAGGTGCCTGTGTGTAATCCTGTCCCCGATCCTGTGACTGCATCATCCTGCACCAGCAGGGATGCCTACGTCCAGACCTGTTTTCAGGTAGGGGATCCGCTTACAACAACTGGCCTTCCTCTACCTGCGGACGTGGCTATCCGGGACCGGGTTGAGCCTGTCCTGAGTGGGATGGCGTTGCGTCAACGGGCCTGCGAGGTGACCTGCAGTGTTTTCGTGAGGACACTGCACGTCATCTCGAATGCCTCGTTGACCGCATTGTCCTACTGGGACGGATCACCAGAGCCGGATTCCTCCATTTGCTGGACCTTGTTCCTACCCCCTCCTCACCTGAACCCCCTATGCGCCAGTCGTCCTGCATGCCATATTCCCAACCATGTATCACCTGGGTACCCTGTGGAGCTGCCTCTGACCCTGCGGCCAGGTTGGTGGGGGACACATCCCTGCCACAGTCGGGAGTTGGATGTCCAGCAGGGGTAGCCACCTCAACAACTGCACCCCAGCCAGAGGAGGACATGCAGGCAGCAAGAGCCAGGGCACAGGCACAGGCACAGCAGCAGCAACAAGGTGGGAGCCATGATGGCTCGGGGCCTTCAACATCGGATGGGCAGGCATCGGCCAGAGTGCAGGAGTACCCAGGATTGGAAGTGTCTTCCGTGTGGCAGCGGTTGGGCCAGGCTATAGATGCGGAGCGGCAGCGGGCAGAAGAGGCACGGCTCACAATGGTCAGGGCGGAGAACTCCATGCGGAGGGCTCTGAGGCGGGCCGAGTGCCTCGAGGCAATTCGCAGGGAGTTGGAGGTCCACATGTCATCGTCCCTGCGAACCCTCATGGCCATGGAAGAGGACTGCCTCCGGGACATCGAGCAGTAGTTCAATGATGCCCTGGCCCGGTAAATCAGGAAGTGAGCCGTCGGACTAGCCCGCTGCCATTGTAAATAGTTTTTAGAGTTAGGTTTCCTTTTCCTTTTCCTTTGATTTGTGGTGAATGGACTATGCCACATACATTTGTATATAGTTTTTTTATTAGGTAGTTTCTTAGGTAGGTTTAATTTCTTTCGTTGGGCTCATGGACCCTTGGCAATGGATTGTACATAGTTGGACAATGGATTATTTTGAACGTTTTCTTTTGATTTCACCATGGATAAATGGATTTTTCTTTTTACGTTTCCTTTGGATTTGCGTTGGTGGAGGGAGAGTTTGGACTATTTTTCTTTCGGATTTCTTTGGATTGGTTATACTTTTCATTTACTCATCTTTTGCACATGCTTTTTATTTCATGTTTGCTATTTTGTTATGCTTTCATTTCATTGCTTTATTTTTGTACATAATACATTTTGATATTTTAGTTCCATGTGTGGGATTCGCTCATTGGGTTTATGCATGTGAAAATGTGGGTTACACAATCAATGCCAACCAGTGTGTGTGTGTGACGGACATGTGTTGATGTACATAGTTGACTTTTGGTTTGTGTCTTGTGTCAGTGTGGGATGGATGAGGAAATCATTGCGTCTCAAGAATGGGGTGGCATGCTGTGGTATTTTGGTGTAGAAGTGGGCCATGATTGTGTACCTTTATTTCATGTAAGGGGGGGAAATGAGTGGGGTGCCCCTCGCTGCTGGGTGGTGGGGATGCAGGGGGACATGAGTGGGGGCCTGCTGGCAGGTGGCCCTCACTGCTGGGGGGTGGGGGTGCAGGAGGACATGAGTGGGGGCCTGCTGGCAGGTGCCCCTAACTGCTGGGGTGTGGGGGTGCTGGGGGACATGAGTGGGGGCCTGCTGGCAGGTGCCCCTCACTGCTGGGGGTGGGGGTGCAGGGGGACATGAGTGGGGGCCTGCTGGCAGGTGCCCCTCACTGCTGGGGGTGGGGGTGCAGGGGGACATGAGTGGGGGCCTGCTGGCAGGTGCCCCTTAATGCTGGGGGGTGGGGGTGCTGGGGGACATGAGTGGGACATGAGTGGGGGCCTGCTGGCAGGTGCCCTTCACTGCTGGGGGGTGGGGGTGCTGGGGGACATGAGTGGGGACCTGCTGGCAGGTGCCCCTCACTGCTGGAGGGTGGGGGTGCTGGGGGACATGAGTGGGGGCCTGCTGGCAGGTGCCCCTCACTGCTGGGGGGTGGGGTGCAGGGGGACATGAGTGGGACATGAGTGGGGGCCTGCTGGCAGGAGCCCCTCACTGCTGGGGGGTGGGGGTGCAGGGAGACATGAGTGGGGGCCTGCTGGCAAGTGCCCTTCACTGCTGGGGGGTGGGGGTGCAGGGGGACATGAGTGGGGGCCTGCTGGCAGGTGCCCCTCACTGCTGGGGGGTGGGGGTGCTGGGGGACATGAGTGGGACATGAGTGGGGGCCTGCTGGCAGGTGCTCCTCACTGCTGGGGGTGGGAGTGCAGGGGGACATGAGTGGGACATGAGTGGGGGCCTGCTGGCAGGTGCCCCTCACTGCTGGGGGTGGGGGTGCAGGGGGACATGAGTGGGGGCCTGCTGGCAGGTGCCCCTCACTGCTGGGGGTGGGGGTGCAGGGGGACATGAGTGGGGGCCTGCTGGCAGGTGCCCCTCAATGCTGGGGGGTGGGGGTGCTGGGGGACATGAGTGGGACATGAGTGGGGGCCTGCTGGCAGGTGCCCTTCACTGCTGGGGGGTGGGGGTGCTGGGGGACATGAGTGGGGACCTGCTGGCAGGTGCCCCTCACTGCTGGGGGGTGGGGGTGCTGGGGGACATGAGTGGGGGCCTGCTGGCAGGTGCCCCTCACTGCTGGGGGGTGGGGTGCAGGGGGACATGAGTGGGACATGAGTGGGGGCCTGCTGGCAGGTGCCCCTCACTGCTGGGGGGTGGGGGTGCAGGGAGACATGAGTGGGGGCCTGCTGGCAAGTGCCCTTCACTGCTGGGGGGTGGGGGTGCAGGGGGACATGAGTGGGGGCCTGCTGGCAGGTGCCCCTCACTGCTGGGGGGTGGGGGTGCTGGGGGACATGAGTGGGACATGAGTGGGGGCCTGCTGGCAGGTGCTCCTCACTGCTGGGGGTGGGAGTGCAGGGGGACATGAGTGGGACATGAGTGGGGGCCTGCTGGCAGGTGCCCCTCACTGCTGGGGGTGGGGGTGCAGGGGGACATGAGTGGGGGCCTGCTGGCAGGTGCCCCTCACTGCTGGGGGGTGGGGGTGCTGGGGGACATGAGTGGGACATGAGTGGGGGCCTGTTGGCAGGTGCCCCTTACTGATGGGGGGTGGGGATGCAGGGGGACATGAGTGGGGGCCTGCTGGCAGGTGCCCCTCACTGCTGGGGGGTGGGGGTGCAGGGGGACATAAGTGGGTCATGAGTGGGGGCCTGCTGGCAGGTGTACCTCACTTCTGGGGTGTGGGGGTGCAGGGGGGCATGAGTGGGACATGAGTGGGGGCCTGCTGGCAGGTGCCCCTCACTGCTGGGGGTGGGGATGCAGGGGGACATGAGTGGTGGCCTGCTGGCAGGTGCCCCTCACTGCTGGGGTGCAGGGGGACATGAGTGGGACATGAGTGGGGGCCTGCTGGCAGGTGCCCCTCATTGCTGGGGGTGGGGGTGCGGGGGAACATGAGTGGGACATGAGTGGGGGCCTGCTGGCAGGTGCCTCTCACTGCTGTGGGGTGGGGGTGCTGGGGGACATGAGTGAGACATGAGTGAGGGCCTGCTGGCAGGTGCCCCTCACTATTGGGGGGTGGGGGTGCAGGGGGACATGAGTGGGACATGAGTGGGGGCCTGCTGGCAGGTGCCCCTCACTGCTGGGGGGTGGGGGTGCAGGGGGACGTGAGAGGGGCCTGCTGGCAGGTGCCCCTCACTGCTGGGAGGTGGGGGTGCAGGGGGACATGAGTGGAACATGAGTGGGGGCCTGCTGGCAGGTGCCCCTCACTGCTGGGTGGTGGGGGTGCTGGGGGACATGGGTTGGTGATCATATTGCAACGTGACATGTGGCTTGGCTGGGGGGCATGCCCATGGTGGATGGGCTGCCTGCAGGACATGGCCAGGGGGGCAGGGTAGTGCCCTGTGGTGTGGGCTGCCTGCAGGGGCCGTGGAGGGTGTAGAGGGGACACCTGGGAGGATCCACACTGCCAATTCACATGTGCGACTCCCTGCGCACCCCACTGGATACAAGTACCCCGCTCTGACAGCGAAATCATGTGTGAAACTTCACGCGCACCCCCGAAATACACGTAACCCGCTCTGACAGCGAAATTGCGTGTGAAACTTCTGGCAGCGAAATCGTGTGTGAAACTTCACGCGCACCCCCGAAATACACGTACCCCACTCTGACAGCAAAATCGCGTGAGAAACTTCCCGTGAACCCCAGTAATACACGTACCCCTCTCGCACAGGGCCAATCACATGTGAAACTTCCTGCGAACCCCAGTAATACACGTACCCCGCTCGCACAGGGCCAATCGCGTGTGAAACTCCCTGCGAACCCCAGTAATACACGTAACCCGCTCGCACAGGACCAATCGCGTGTGAAACTTCCCGCGAACCCCAGTAATACACGTACCCCACTCGCACAGGGCCAATCGTGTGTGAAACTTCCCGCGAACCCCATTATACACGTAGCCCGTTCGCACAGGGCCAATCGTGTGTGAAACTCCCCGCGCCGGGGTGTACATGTATTCGGAGGGGTGCGTGGGGAGTTTTGCAGGCATTTTCATGGTTGGGGGCCTGTGTGCCATGTACGGGATTTGTGCGCTGTGCAGGGTGCACGGGGACGGGTTGGGAGCATAACTGGTGCTGCTGCAGGGTCGCTGCGCCACTCTGAGCCACGGCTGGTTTTGGATGTTCAAATCCATGAATACGCTGTGCGTGGAAATGGATTTTAATGCACGCAGCTGGCGCAGACATTCGCACGTGCACACTGTGCGCCAGCCACGTGCGCCACTTGTGAGCTGGATTCTATGAATTACCCCCTAAGTGTCTTGAAGGTGTGCACCTGCAGCTCTTGAATATCCAACATGGCTCGCTGGTTTCGCTGTCTGCCCAAGCACACATTCAATCGTGTGTCGAATACCTTTGAGCCCGGAGCCCTGAGGGATACTGATATTGAGTGATACTGTGTCATATATCAAGGACGGGGATCTGCAGATCACAAACACACGTGTTGCATGGGAGTGACTGTGGACTTTATGTCTTTGAGCTCCCATGCTACATAGTGTGCTCTCTCTGCCATTTGTTAAAACTGCTAGGCGGTGACTGTGAGATTAAACTGCCTTGGAATCTTTTTATCCATGTAGCCTTACTAGTTGTGCTATATGCACAAAAGTTGTGGTGGGGAGGTGACTGCAGGCCCTTGTGCCTTTGAGCCTCCTCACAAATTCACATCTGTAACACTGGTACCGTGACAACACTGCTCCCTTCATTTGACATTATGTGCAACATTTCTGGAAAACCTTGCCTACTCCATCCCTGCATACTGCGTATGTCCATCGCTCTCGCTCCGGAAGTACAGAAGAACACACAAAGCCGGGGGCTGTTTGGGCTATTTTTAGTTGGATAAGAACAAACTTATCAGAAAATACATAAATAAATAAATTAAGGAGCAAAGCCCACCTCGACCTAGCAAAGGTACCGAGTGGGACGGCACATTTGGCCTATTTGTAACCTGTGACACACTCCACTACGACAGGGACACCTTTAATAGTTGGTGTACCAGAAAGCCCAGCCAAGCCATCTGAAGAAGAGCCTATTGAGAAAGAGAGTCAAATTGAGCGGATAAATCATTGGAAAAGGGGCTTGGAATACACAGTTACTACCAATAACATTCAAAAGAAAATCAAAGAATACTTTGGGAAGAGAAGAAATAGAAGCCTGGATGAGCTGGTGGTACAGCCACATTTAAATTGGATTTGTTCTGCAGTAAGCAGCAGAGGGAGCGAAAACACTCTGGAAGAAGAGCTGCAGCAAAAGGCTGCACGAGAGGACACAGATGAGGAACAGGGGACCAGTAATGTTGGAAATGAAGAGGAAGGAAGGAAAATAAGCATAGACACAACTGCCCAAAATAAAGAACTTGGAGATGGAAGAGAGGGGGAAGCAGAAGAAGCTACAACACCAAGTGGAGCAAGGTTCAATCCCAAGCAGTGATATTTTTGGAACTCAAGAACAAAATGGCAAAATGTGATGCATCCATGGTTGGCCTCAGTAATGTGATCAATGTCACATTACTACCATCTATAATAGAGGTCAAAGGAGAATACAAAACAAAGTAAAGATGTTGACCTCTTCCACGCATTAATGGTGGAAAATGAGAAAAATGAAGAGAAGGAGAGAAACCAGCTTCAGGAGGTTTTGCAACTTTTTGCGGGATAAACCAAAACAGAGGGAAGAAGAGAGTCAAACTGGTGAGGTAAATCCCATAATATCCGAAGATACACCTCTGTCAGAATCGACAATAGAAGAACTTTTGAGCACAGCCCAAATATTAGAAGATCAAAATGTTAATACAAGAGAGAACCAAAAAACACAGGGGGATGAAGGAAAGGGAACACCAAACGAGTCAGCTTCAAATTGCTTCAAATTTAGAAATAGAGTCCACATGGCACTAATGAGGTCTTTAAATTTGTGTTTTATTTGAGGATTGTTTGGAATCCCACGGGTTTCTGTGGTGCCACATGTTGAACAGCACTACATTATAAGAATTACAAGTGCCCTGAAGACAGCACCAATAAGGGATGTGATTAACATTGATTTGATTGCATAATGGACAGTAAAGATTGGTGCTAGAAACACATATACAGTGTTGGCACAATTTTTTTTCCTCTTTTATATATTAAAGAAAAGGGAAGGTTTAATATACAGCTTGGTAACAGACACAATTAATTAACTGTTTTATATGGTGACGAAAGAGAAATTAATATTTGTTCATTTCTCTCGGGTCATACGTATGCACTAGGAGGAAATATTGTGAGTTCATGTGTGTATTTTAAGTACATGTTTTGAATAGGTTGAATCATGAATATATTTGTTTTTTTTTTAAATATTGATGTATTGATTGAATTTGTTTTATAAATAATAAAATATGTATATTTTTTGAGAAAATCCATGGTGATCTGCCTAGATCTATGCAGAATATGCAGTACAAGCAGTGTCAGGATGAGTCCGTAAACAAACTCTGAACGTGAAGGAAGGAAGCTGTTTTGTAGTTATTTGTGTATTTAGGAGGAGAAGAAAGACAGAGAAAAGATGGAAGGGAAAGAACACCGAAATGGAAACCAATATTCACTTGATGAAAAAAACAAGAAAAAATCTAAAAAACAAAACATACAGAAAAATCAAGGTGTAAATGTTGAAAATAAACAAAGTGATATGGGAAAAGGAAAAAAATAAAAACAAAAAAAATCATTGAATAAAGACATGGAGAATTGTTCACAAATAGAAGCCAGTAACCTAGAGAGCCCTCTTCACAACCAGATAAGGGCAGAAAGTGCTGAACAGCCAAATCCAAACAACTACCCTAAAATAGTGAGAGTGAGTATAGGTCTCCAAACTGAAATACAAACAAAAACAGATGACAGTCCTAAAGTCCAAAGAGACAAACCCTTGAGGCTTGCCCCAATATTTTCTCAGAACAATCGACTTTTGGGGGGAGCAGCCGCCCAAACTAGGAGTGGTGGTACTGCTATGGAAGGCCAAAACATAAAACTGGCCCCGATATTTACAAGGGGGAAGAAAGAAGATCCAAAGCAGTGAATAAACGGCCAGAGAGAAATTCCACCACTAGTGACTACGAGCTTGGGGGAAGGAAAGTTTCAAACTATCCCAGAGATGGAAATGGGAGAAGGGAAGTCAAAGAGAATGGGAATGGCAGAGGCAAAAAATGACGAGAAGATGGAGGCACAGGGAAATGAAACAGACAACCCAGATGATATCTCCACAGGTTTTGAAATACCAAAACTATGGTTGAAGATCACAGCAAAATCAATAAAACCTAAATCCCTGAGCAGATCCGTGATCTTGTCTGTCTCCATGGATGACATTGAATATGAAAAATTCCCAGATCAGAATAATTAATTCATGGTGGAGATAGGGCTGAGCTCCAAGAAAGCTCTGTCTGCAATCCTGAAAGCAACTAGTGACCATGAACAATAAGGATTAGCAGTGTAAAGCAAGTCACCTAACAACATCTCCGTCCCCCAGAATCAACTGAAGGACAGACAAGGGGTCTACCCACAACGAGACGGAAGAGGCCCACAGGGGCCGGGGGGAAATGGGGGTAGTGGGTCTGCTGAGGGATCTCCAACACAGGAAAAGTCACTGGCAGCCTTGCCAGAAATGCTGTTGCAAGTCCTAAAAAGTATGGGCCTAGGGCCTCAGAGCCTTTAGTCAGAAAGGGATCCATATGGTGAACTGGAACACACGTGGTCCCAGCACATTTAGGGCAAAGGACATAAGAGACTACCTCTTTGGAAAGATGGACATACTTTTATTTCAAGAGATGTGGCTGGTAAATCCAATAGAGATTGAAGGGTTTGTAACATTCTGTCTGTCAGCCAACCAAAAGGCAAAGGGTCGTCCCGCGGGAGGTCTGTTTATTGCTTGTAAAAATAGCTCTATCAAACATGTTGTCCCTGTCTGGAAAGACGAAATAGGTATTTTAGCATGTAAAGTACAACTGGCCTCAAGCCCGAAAAACCCTGTTTTGATTGTGATAAATGTATGCTGGAACCCTACATCCTCCAAAATCCAGGTTTTCCTGGGAAAGCTAACAGAGCTAATGGGGAAGATTAAGACGGAGTGGCAAGGAGCAAACATATTGCTCGCAGGGGATTTCAATGTAGAGTGTGTATACCGGAATAACAAATCTGGGGAAGAAGGGATTCAGAAGCTACAGAATAAGGGGAAGGCCTGGCTAGAATTCACCAATGCATGGGAGTTGAACATTTTAATCGAGGCACGACAAGGAAGTGAGGTCCCACAAATGACCTTGCACAGAGGCGATTCAGCCTCTATGCTAGATTACATAGTTGTAAGAGAGGGATTGTTTTCCTGTAACTCTAAACTAAAAGTGATACATGAAGGGGGAAGTGACCACTCGAGACTGGAGCTCTCATCTACAGACCTATCTGTATTCACAAAGCTAGTACGCAATCAAGAGATAATGGGAATTGAAGGGAAGCTAAGGCTGGTAAAATACGGTCAAGGAGGGAGGGAGCCAAACAAAAAAACTACAAAATATCACAGAGCAAACAGCCCAAGAGCTTTGTCAACCAGAGAAGTTTGTCAATGTCATCTGGTCACTGGTTCCCCTAAAATCTCCCCTAGACCACACACAGCATAAACATACCCATAACTTTGATGAGGAAACCTGGGTAAGAAAGAGAAGCCTGAGAAAAAGCATATGATGTCTAAAGGCATTAAAATTAGATCAAAAACATATAATCTGGAAATAAAAGCTATTAGGAACAATAATAAAGCATGAGTAAAAAATCAAAAAACTCTCATCCACCAAAGAGAATGGGAGCAAATGCTTAAATTGGTCTCGGAATCAAATTCAAGAACATTTTCGTCTGTAATACGTGAACTAGACCCTCAGCCCAACAGCTCTTTGTGCAATCTGGTGCCTGAAAGGGAGTGGATAGAACATCTCACAAAAGCTTTTGGAGGAGTGCAAGAGGAGCCAAAACATACACCATTAGAAAGTGAGTGGTTGTTATGACTCAAGGAGGAGGAGATAGCAGAGATAATAAATAAGGCCTCATTATCAAGAGTAGCTGGTCAAAACGGCCTTACATACCAGGTTCTTAGAAAGAACCCAACACTGTGGGCTACACTACTAAAACAGCTCTTTAATGCGATTCTATGTAAGGGGAACTTTCCTCTGTCCTGGAAAACGGCATTGTTAATACCATTTTTCAAGGATGGTGATAGGTCAAATCCTTCTAACTATCGTCCTATCGCCCTCCTTGATATCAAGAGCAAAATATTTATGAGGTTACTAATGAATGAGCTCTCGGCCTGGGAGGAAAAGGAGAAGGTTATATCTTGCTGTCAGGCAGGATGTAGGAAAGGGCTATCGACAGCACTGAACGGGATTATACTAAACTTGCTTAGTGAAACCACCATAACTAAAGGAGGTACAGCACTATATAGAGCCTAGATCGACCAAAGGCCTTCGATCAGATTGATAGATCAAAGTTATGGGTAAAGTTAAAGAGAAAAGGAATTCTGGAATCATTATTGTCAATGATAAGGGAACTCCATAGAGGGACCACAGTGAGGGTACGTCTTGATGATAAGGGTCATTTGTCAGAATCAGTGCTAGTGGAAAGAGGGGTCAGGCAGGGATACCTGGGAGCCCCCATGTTCTTCATTCTATTTATAGCAGATGCAGGGGAAAATCTAATGTCTTTGGCTTTGGCCAGTCCGGAGATAAATGGAAGAAAGATATTTTAGCTGGCCTACGACGACGACATCGTACTGCGAGACAGAACCGCTATTGGTCTACAATGATTGTTGAACGGGTTGGGTGAGTACGCCACCAAAAATGGCTTAACAATAAACCCAAAAAAATCTAAGATCTTGGTATTAAAACAACCTAAAAAGAAGATATACTTTAAACACTGGACACTAGAAGTACAAACAATACCGCAAGTTGAAGAACTAGTATATCTGGGCTATAAATTCTATGCAAGCCCAGCAATATACAAAGTAGAACAGGACATCCTCACTAAATCACTCTCACTAATCCCTCACATGACAAAAATCCGGCTTAGATACTGCAAATTCTGCATTAACCCGATGATAAAATACTGTTTGGTTAAAATAGTCCCAATACTATTGTATGGCCTAGAAGCTAGACCACAACGGTGTGAACTAAACTTGTCCAAGTTGGAGGGTAGAATCTGGAAGGGGGCACTAAATCTTCCATGGAGTACCCCATGTTGGCACTTGCGCTATGAACTCGGACTAAAATCCCTAGGATGCTTGGCAGAATGGAAACTGCTCACCCTCTATATAGAGATTATAAATCCTAAAATAGGCTCTCTATATGAGGATATTAAAGTGCACCATGGTAGTCTAAAATCCAATAGCCTGCGGGGATTAGAACTGAGAGTAGAAACTGCGCTAGCCAAAATAGATCAAAGTCATGAAATACTGGTTGGCAATCCCCTGAAGATAAAACGGGAGTTGGAACTGATGGACTAGATAGATACCACTGAGAAAGTAAGATCATCATGTCAACAGAACACATTTCTGGTTATAGACAAAAAACTAGGATCTCTCCTACGATATCTAGATACATTCCCAGATGTAAAGATTAGAAACACCTTTCTTAGGGCCAGGCAGAATATTCTGCCAACTGGGGAAATACTGGATATTCGAAAACAGGGGGAGAAAGCAATGACATATTGTGAGGTGTGTGCAGTGCCAGCAAATCAGTCCCTTAAACATCAATTAATGGAATGTGGAGGAACATGGGACAGAATGGTTAAAAAGCTAGGAAGATTTGTGGAAAGGGTTGAGTGGTTAACATCAGAGACTATGTGGCATAGAATGATATTGGGCCAGAAAGTGCAGCTGACGGCAGCAGTGGTATTAAGGTCTCTACACCTCCTAGAGAAACATAAATCACCACCATGGTAGGGTGAGAAGGGCAAAACTCGATGGCAATGCAAGAAACCATCATCTCAGCTATAGAAAAGTTAAATTCTAGGTATAGAGCCAACTTCTTGAAAAGAACCAAGGAGAAAGAAGGGAGGCCCCAACTTGGGGCGAGAGGTTCAGGTAGGGAAAGGAGGAAGTAATCACTCCTAAAATGGGAGTTGTTTAATCTCTGGCCCGTCCTGAACTTACCCAAGAATAGGGGAGGAGGGGTCTGACTCTTTGGTGTTTTACTGAAAAATGAAATGCGAAGATTGTAATTTTGTAATTTTGAATTCAATTGTAAAGGTTTGGTTCTATTTGTAATAAGAGAATAAACCAAATAGAATTAAAAAAAAGAAAGTAGCAAACGACATTTGAAAAGATAAGGAACATAGGGACCAACATTTTATTGATTACGTCAGTAGCAAACAAATATTAATGGTGTAGTCCAACATTATCAACCAAAATGACCTGGATTAGAGAGGTAGTAACCAAGAATTATAGAAACTGTAACGTAGCAACCATTATGCAATGATTACACTATAAGCAACTACATTTAAATGGATTAGGCTTGGAGTGGCCAATATTTAATGGAAATAGCCAGTAGCAAACAACATTAAAGGAACCAGCAGGCCTGAACCACATTTCAAAGGATGAGACCTGTTCGGTTTTCATTCGATTAAGAATGGACATGTTTTGTTATGTCATATTTTGAGCAGACAAACAAGGAAAGTAACATTTTGCATCTCGGTTTATGCATACAAAGAACACAAGGAAGAATGAAACAGTTGATGTCTGAACGGAGCATGCATTTCAAATCATAGAGTATTGATTGGACATATACATAGTAATTCAAATAAAAAATATGTTGTTTTTCTGTGCATTTTAAACTTCAAGAGAGAATATTATCAACAGTTTTTATGGAAAGGTCAAGGTGAAATGTTAAATTCCAAATAGGTGAAAACATGTTTGCTCTGTCTGTCCAAACATTAATGTAGTTTCAAAAGTGAGAAAGGTAAAAGGTCTTTGTGCAAGATCCCAACAATTTTTCTTACTGAAATTGTTTTAATAAGAAATGTGTATGCTGTGTGTTACTATACTCTTGTATTACAGAACCATGATCCATTTAGTTTCTTCATTCATTAAAGACAGTGAGTTGTATATATTTTAAATTTTTCTACGTGAAGACATAAAATACATAACCTTAAAATAATTTTTTGCATCAAAAACATACATCTTTTACATTTTGAAAACAACATCAAAGAAAGGACAATTTGACTATGGCTTTAGATGTTCATAGCTCATATTAGCTTGAGTAGTGATATGATAGTATCATTTTTATACATGTACAGTCTCATAACAAAATGTTATATGTCCATAAAATATTCCTTACACTAAACAGGCGGGGATTTTTCGCCACTAACAATCAGGATCAGGTATCCACATAACATTTGATACGTTTTGACTCAGAAGTATTCATCTAATCATCAAAATTTGAGATGAGGAGCCATTTTTTGACATTATGTCGTCTTATTGAACTTGCAAACAGAACTATTATCCTTATGCTCAGTGGGATTTTCATTATCATTTTCCTTCCCATTTCCCAGATGCATTAGTCACAAGATGCTTCCTTAACCAAAAGAATCTGTCTACATTATCACCTTGTGCTAATCACTCGCATGACGGCGGTCACTTATGGTATGAATTACTATACTTCTAATTTTCTTCATTGTTTTATCCTGAACTATTAGATCACTTATCACCATGTGATATTGTACTAATTATTATCACTACTCGTCTCTCATTCAGGTTATTATAACAAATGTATAAGGAACAGGGTAAGCGTGCACTTTTGATGCTTGGTGCACGTTACCTAGGTGGAATTATCCATAGGGGATTTTAATATCACAATATGAGATTCACTTGGTCCCATCCATCACATCACCTGAACTCAATTTAACTTCTTAATTGCTCCTCTGGCTCATCACTGATCACTATAGGACGATTAAGCCATTATAGGCACTGAATAATATACTTATTCTTGATAAGGATCACATTTCACCACAAACGCTTAGGGGCAAGTGAGGTGATTTATTTGACCAATTATCCAATGATTTGATGTAGCTCAATATTCACATGACTGGGAATATACTCTCATATTGTGCTCTCAGTTGTTTTGTCATTTTCCGCAATACCCTGATTCCACAAACTGGTGTGTGGTTTGTTATTTTTCGTCATTCAAAATATCTTTGTCCTATTGTGATTTCTGGGTATGACATTTCCCACACTATTCTTCATGATCCTAATGTTCACTGTTTATGTTATTGACTTTTTCTCTCAAACCAAATCATGACACTGTTTTGTTTTCGTTTAATTGGTTCCAAAATCATATGATGACAATATATTTTTTATGTTTTCTCCGTTACTTTGGCTTTATCTTATTTCCATGTGTAATCAATACTTTGTGAATTACATTGTACTGGACAGCTTTGAGGACAACCTTTGTGGTCGAAACACGTTTCGCCCGATAACAACAAGAATAAATATAACTTTTTGTGAATACATTTCTGTAACTCAGCATTCTAATCCTTTTTATCAACCTAATGAAAGGCAGTGCGCGGGTTACCATTTTCAAACCTAACTGGACTTCATTACAATATTAAGGCCCTGTTTGGGTGGACCTTGTGGAAGGGTGAACGCTGCATGCCATTATTTCAAATACTCAAAGGGTGGTTATAGGTCAAAGGTTCGAATCAAAAGGATCTAAATACAATAGGGTCAAATCAAAAGAACCCAAAACAAAAGGGTTGAATTTTTTATTTTTTTTAAACATTTTTTGGGGGTCCCCCCCAAACACCCGTTATTGATGTAAAAATCCCTTTGTTTTCCTATACGGAAACCCCAAAAAATATATACATTTAAAAAAAAATGTGACCCTTTTGTTTTAGGTCCTATTGACTTGACCCTATGGCATATGATCCTTTTGCATTCGAACCTTTGACCGGACACCTCAAAGGGTGGCTATATAAGCGCACAGGTATAACTGTCGAACCCTCTACCCAAATAACTCTACTATACATATAATTTTGGTCTCAAGTTCATTCATTAAAAAGAATTATAGTATGTAAAAAACCACTGAGTGATACATTGATGGTGACATATAACACATAAAGTTCTTCCTTAGCTGCGTTTATTAGTAATGATGTACAGTATGTACAGTTTTACACATTAGTAAAGATGTGCAACATGTACAATTTTAGCCAACTTCATGGACATGATTTTCACCCACAGGTCTTTATCATTGAAATTACATGCTAGTCATTTATATTGCAATTTGAATACAATTATGTTCATTACATGGCCTGTGGTATGGCCTGTGGCATCTGCCATGTAGTTATAGCTAAGTTGCTAAACCCATAGGAAGAGCACTTTTGAGTGGCTTATAAATTCACTCTCCCTGGACAAATCCTCACCAAACTTTGCAATATGGGCCACTCTGAAATTGTTTGCAAAGTTTGGTGAGGTTTGGTCGAGGGGGGGGCAAAGTTATAGGGGGAGTCCCAAAATGTCTTTTTTTCCCATAGACTGAATGGAGAAACATTTTCTGTCACACCTACAGCACAAACCACTGAACAGATTTTCACCAAATTTGCTCTTGTAAATTTGGTGAAAATCCATCCAGTAGTTTATTTTAAAACAACCAAAAAGTAGGTCTAAAAAAATTAGTGCTATCTATGTCCGCTCTGTGGACACACTTCCCTGTTCGCTCCGCGGACAGAACACTGATTGGCTAATGGGCTTGCTTGATGTTCCTGGACACGTGACATGTTCTCTGATTGGCTGGGATGAAGCGTGAGGTGGGTCACATTGTTTCAATGCGCCCACCATATTGGACAGCGCAGCGTGGAAATGAGCATAAATCCAATTTTGGGGAGTGTGTTGTTGTGTAGGAGTGCTTGGGGAGGGTGGGGGAGTAAGAGATGGGTCAAATGCTGTATTTGTTTAGGTGGCAGGAGGCCTTGATGTGGTTGTGGCGTCTGCGGTCACTGAGGTTGTCCGCGGACATACTAAATACTGGCCACCCTACTGGCTATTTTACTTTAGTATGATGTTGGTTTTGGGTTGTTAGTACAGCATTGATTGTAATTATTTTTAGAATGTTAATTGAAGTGGATAGGTTTTGAGGTGGATGTGTTATGTTTTTGGGTTGTGGATATTTGGTAGGTGTTTGATTCTATGGGTGTGTTATGCTGCGATGGTAGTGGCCAGGGCCTAGAGCCTTTGGCCATGCATCCAAGACTCTAGGCTCTGGCCACAACCACTGCAGCATATGACACCTATGCTTCCAAACATTTTTACTGTGGAATGTGGGCTGCTTAGGGGATATATATTTTCAAAAGATTGTGTACTGTTTCATTTGTTGAGGCTGTATGTAGAGTTTTGGTCAGGCGATGCAGTCAAGATTGTAGGGTTTGGTAACAAGCACTGCAGCATAAGATACCCAGGGAAGCAAACATTTTGGGTTGTGGTGTATGGTTAGATGTTTGCTTGAATGGGTGTGTTATGCTGTGGTGTTTGTGAGTCCATTCATGATATACTTACTGTTTGACTGTTTGTGGTTGTATGCAGTTCTTGCATGACATGGGTAATTGGAGCAGACATTCTTCTTCAATCTCTGTGATAAAAGAAAAGATCATATGTTAGTGTAGGTAGCTCATAATGAGTTATTGCATTGCATAATAGACATTTCTGTATTTTGTTAACCCTCATAGTTAGTACTTTAGAAGTACTATAGTTCAAACCAGTGTACTGTGCAATTTGCTCAGTTCCTCTGTTTGTTTATTAAATCATTGGATCTGTGGGAAAGAAATCCATGCTGGCTTAAAAAAATAAACTTTCTACATTGTGGTTCAATATATTTATTTCATTGATTTCAGTAGGAGGAATTGAATATGTGTATGGTTTTGATTTGGAAGTGTTGGTAGTATTGTTGCAATTAGATAGTAGTTGGTGTATTATATTTGTTTATTTCTTTCTCCATTTTAGAGGTATTTATCTATCTGTTGGTTCGTTGCAGAGTTTTGGGGCAGTTAGATACCTGTTGGTGTATTCTAACTGTTTATTATTTGTTTCATGCTATTCATCTATTTGTTGGCGTGTTGCAGTTTTCTGGGGCAGTTAGATACCTATTGGCGTATTCTAACTGTATATTTCTTATTTGATTTTAGTGGTATTTATCTGTTTGCTTGTTGCAGAATTTTGGGGTAGTTAGATAACTGTTGGGGTATTCTAACTGTTTATTGCATTCACATTTTAGTGGTATTCAATTATCTGTTTACTTGTTGCAGAATCTTGGGGCAGTTAGATACCTGTTGGCGTATTGTAACCATTCATAGTTTTGACGTTGAAGTTTTGTTAATGTTCATGTACAGATTAGTTATTAAATTTTGGTTTTAAGAATATTAAATAAGCGTTTACAAGATGTGCTGGTAATCTCTGTTTTAGAGTAATGGTAGTATCATTACATTCGAACCATCCACATTTCTTTTTTATATATGATCTGTAGTGACCTGCATTGGTTGTGGCTCCTGCATGGTAGGTTATTCCTATTGTTGTGAAGGTTTTCTTACCAAGTGATACTTGGCCATGTGTGAAACCAGTCAGCTTGCAGTTGTTTTTGGTACCATCTGCATTGTAACGTAAAAGCATTGCTATTACATATTCACTATGTGACTGTATTTGTAAGGTGGAGGGATTATCTGAATTGCACGTAGTACATAATCTGCTATGGATTGCATTTTGTACAAGATGCTGAAATGGAATGGTTTCACAGTTAGGTATGGATACATATACGAAGCGTTCATTAGGAACTTCTTCTCGTACTACATGCCTGGAAATAGTGCATGTATGTTTCAACATGTATAAAATCTGGAAGCTTCTTTCACTTTCTTTGGAGGAATTGCTGTGAGATCCTGCATAGTTTGAGTATGAAGTAGTTTTCTTTTACAACGTTTTGCTTTTTGCGGAACAGGATAGGTTTTTAGATGGGGATATAGAGTGAACGTAGTCTATTGTATTCTAGAATTCAAGGAATATCAGCATTTACTTTACTTGCATCAAAATTGATTAAAAATAGCCCGTCAAGTGTACGTAAGCATGATAGTGCTACATGGCTCATGCATTCTTTAAAGACTGTGCTTCCAGTATCTATCAATGCTTTATCCAGTGTAAGACCTTGTGATTTGTGAATGGTGACTATGTATGATAGAGTTAGAGAAAATTGTTCTCTGCGTACATACATGTCTTTGAAAAGAAGGAAACGGGCCGTTGAGTGTCCTATCCTTTTAACTTCGAATAGTTTGTCAAAGAGAATATTGACTAATTGAATGTTGTTGTCATGTGGGTATGTTTGAAAGCCAACAACTGTACCAAGTGCTCCATTAACTAGTCCTTGCTCCACGTCAAGGTTACGTTTAAGCATTACTCTACAGTTTAAAGATACTTTTAATATTTTCTCCAAACCAGCTGTGTTGGAGATAGAGTTTTCAAAGGTGTTTAGCCTTGTTGTAGCTTGTTGACACATGGGTAGTGTCATACCATGTATGTCCAGTTTGTCTGTGGAGCCAATTTTAACTATTGGTTGCATTTCTTTTTTAACATTGTTTCATAAAATTTTGAACAGCTTTCCAGTGTTGTCAAGGACATACAATTGACATTTTTGTGTGCTAATTGACCCATGGCATCAGTAGCACATGAGTTAGGTCCATATAGTGCATGGATATGCCTGGTTTTCAATATAGATTGTGCTTCTTGAAATAGTACACCAACTCTTATATTTTTTTTAAATGTTGGCGTATGTGAGGTCTGCAGACTGATGCATGTTTTCAGTTAATTCTCTGTATTGGAAATGTTGCCAAATGTTGACATTTCCTATGCTGCCAAGAATATTATGGCACAGTTTGTGCCCTAAGGTTTTAAAAATAGGTTCACCTTTCACTGGTGTTAATTGAAGAAGATCTCTGAAAACAATAATGTGTTTTCCTCCAAAGAGCTCTTTGTAGTCTGTTTTGAGGATCTCTTGTAATCTGAGGTGAATCAAAGCCAACATTAGGTTGCAGACCATGCTCACCTCATCTATTAGCAGCATTTTCATTTGTTTCAAAACTCTGCGTAGTTCCATTGCAGCTTCTGCAGAAAGTTTTTAGTAGTCTAATTTGTTTTGGTGTTCTACTGGAAGGAGTAGTAATCGGTGTAAAGTGACACCGCCTATGTTGTAGGCAGCTAAACCTGTGGGGCAGTTACAACAGCTGACAGTTTGTTGTTTGTCAATTGTTGGAGGAATCTGCTGATGATTTTGATTAAGAATGTTTTGCCTGAACCAGCTTGACCACACACTTATAGTAGTATAGGTTTGTAGTCTTGACAGGTACAGATTTTACTTTCATGTTCCACACCATGTTCAATTTGTGATATCAGTACATTAAAGACTTCTGTAGAATGCTCATATGACACATGGTGTTTTCTACTTCTGTAATGGCTAACTCTGCTTCATTTGCTATTAGTGGCTGTCCAAGTGGTTCTTGGCTTCCTGTTACAGAAGCTTGACTACTGTCAGGAGTGTCCACATCTAGTTGCACCTGGAGTTCTTCTTCTTTGCTGTTCATTGTGCAACATTGTTTGGTACTGTATAAAGTTTACGTCTGTTATAGTGCTTTCATTTGCTTTGAAAGTGTCTTCATAGGAGTCATAGGTATCTAGTAACTCTTCTTCTTTTCACCATGGTTTAAAAAGTTGTATCAGGGACATGTAATACAGTTCTTTATGTTGACGAGTTTTTAATGACAATTTGATATGATTCATTAAGCTGTGTTTAGTAAGTTTCTCTAGGCTGCCATCACGATTTGCCACTCTGTATCTACTCTTCTTTTCATCTGGTTTAATATTATTTTTGTATGTGAAGTTTAGGGCTATGTTGTATAAATACAAGTTTTCCAAAGTGGTACTCCTGTTTGGGTAGTAGGTGTCTAGTAAATTGTTTTTCAATATGTCTTGGCTGTTGGGATCATTTTTTGGCTATTGTTTATATGTCCTCATATGATTTGAGAACTCTTTTTCTAGATGTAGCAGGACCAAGACTTAGCCACACTATATTTTCAAATTTTCCATACAAGGCAGTACCGGTTAAATGGTCTGCAGCTGCATTGCAGCCACATTCTCTATGGGAGAGCATTTTTATGCCTAAACTGTACAATTTCTGTGATAGTGTTTTGTCAGATGATAAGTCATCCCAGAGGTCTTGGAGCTCTGTTTTGTCTGCTTTGGTTAAGTAGACTGTGACATATTGTGCAACTGCACATCTATGTTTGCATTCCATAGGAGGGTAATTATTGCATTGTAATCATTTATGTATTTTGATTCTTTTGTTCTTTGTATGTAATATGTGTTCTTAGGTGATTTACCTTTGACACTACGTCTAACTGAAGACATGAATTTGTTTACTTGACCTGTTGTTGAAACTGGTGTAGGGAAACCAAAGTGGCATTTGGTGTAGTATTTCCCTTTGTTTTTATATTTGTGACGACAATATTTCCCACATTTGTGTCTTTGAAATTGTAAAATTTGTGCATGAAGGTCACTATGTGTTGTTTGTGAAGGGATCTCACAAGTGACATATTTTTGGATAAACTGCAAAACAGTGGCATCACTGTCCTGACCAAATTTAGGAGCATCTTTAATCCAGAAAAGCATGTGGATGTGTGGTGCTTCTCTGGCTTGGTATTCTTTTCTCCAAAAGAAGTGTTGCACTTCTCTGATAGGAGGATCAGTTTTATTACAAATGAAGTGTAGCATAACAATGAAGCGATGATGAAAATATCTTGATACATTTACAGGATCTAGAGATTAGAGTTCTCCTCGTGTTTTTATATCTATGTTGGTTTTGTTTTTGTTTGCTATGCGTAGCAAATCTTGTACATCTTCCCATGCATATTCTGCACAACTTAATGTAACAAACCAAGTGGGTGGGCCAAGGTTTCTTATCATACAGCGTTCATCTCGGTGACATCGGAACCAGTATTCTTTAGTACCACACATGTTTGCTAAAAGATTTGTAATGCTTGACTGTAAAACCTCATCTTTTTCTTGCACTTTCTGTAGTAAATGCGTAGCTGACATATTTTGAAAATGGGTACCTGATTTTAATGGGTGTGCAACTCCATAGCATAGATTTGTTAATTCACTTTCAAAGAGAAGGTGGAATATGTAGTCCATGTTTTGTCTGAATCTGGGGTCTTCATAATACATTCGTAAAGAGCAGTATTTTGATGCTGTTATTTGTGTGGGTCTATCATTGTATCTTCCTCCTTTACCAGCAGGAAAGAGTAGAGGAAAGGCAGGTGCTCCTATATCTTTTTCCCATATGCTGATTGGAGATCCTTTGGCTTGTCGTATTTGGTACGTTTCCAGTGCATCATCTATGATGTCTTTAGAGTGTAATGTATGAATTGTATAATTGGATTCTGTAGCAGGATCTAGAGGTTGAAATTGACCAGTTTCTGATGACTCTTGAATTATTTCAGTGGTTTCCCTCAGGTTTATTCAATATTAATTTCTTTGTAGTATTAAAAAAGAAGACATATTACCATCAACAAACACATTCCAAAAATAATACTAAGTGTCACATATAAAACCATTCATTATAAGACAGTATTTAAAATTACACAGCAATAAAAACAAACAAAAAACACAAAGAAACCTTTCCTATAAAATATCCATAGAACCTGAACACTGATATGGTCACTATGGCATTACTCTAACTTTACCATCGACATCCTAAATAATAATTTTAGACCTTTAGGAGAGACCTACATAACATTTAAGCATGTTGAGAGAGTACTTAATCAAAAATATTATAGCTGGCAAGCACCTGCACGACTGCAACTGTTAAAGGATTGTGGACACCAGCAATTAAACGGTCCCAGAACATTTTTGGTATGAAGTTAGCACTCTTAAAACCAAATCTAGTAAACAATTGGGATCTAGCTTCTCCCGTTCTTTCACAGTCCATTAGAAGATGTTTCAGAGCTTGTGCCTTCGGATTCAAACATCTATCGCATAACTTTACGGCCAGATCACCTTGTAGTATTCATTGTTGTCTTTTAGATATTACAGGGCTTGTCTAACTTTATGTAAGTCCACAAATGATTGCCAAATTGTTTTGTCTTTTGTAGGTACGCTATTTACTAAGACAATTAAAGATTGATCTATTAGACGTTGCACTCCCAGGGTGTTTACATTTTCTTTGAGATCTAATGGCGAATAAACTACTTTGCCACAAATGCCTTTCACTAATTCAGAGGGAGGTAATTTTGCGGTTTTTGGTTGAAGGCGTATTATTGCTTGAAATGGGTGCACTGTTTGAATTATGATGGTCTCATATAAGTTGAGTTGTTGCAGGGGTTTTGGTAGTGGCATCAATTCCAAGTTATTTGTTACAGCACGTGAAGGTGTTTGGTTGTTGTCAAGTTTTAAAGTGCAGTAACTGCAAAGTATTAAGGGGAGAGCCATTTTGTATTTGTTTTCTGCTATAAGATAGAGAGCTAATTGGAACCATTTGGAATGCTCATTGTCTTCTATTTTGTACGTTATGTCTACAGTTTTTGTGTTATTTTTATAAAAAGTCCTGCAGCAACACACACACACATAGTTTGGTACTTCAGCGGATGTACTTTTAAACTTTAGTATTCCTTTTTTGTATGTGTGTAGTAGAAGGTTGCCATTTGTACAGTTGTTGCTAATTTGTTGTAAAGCGATTGCATTTTGGTAAGTAGCTTTCACTTCCAAAATATGTTCCTTGGATATGCTCTATTTCTTGGAGTAGTTGTTTGGCTGTACCATGTAGAAGATTGTTATTTAAATTGGCTAGTGCTAAAGCAGTACTTTTGGTATAGTACAGTCTATGGACCAGAATTCTTATTGTTGAATGATGTGGTGATTTCATTTTGATATGATGGAAGGCGCTTTTGCAAACAGATCCTGAAATGCAGGCTAATGAGTGTCCTTGTAGTGCTGTGTATTTGCGCACTGGACAGGTGTCCATATTTTGTAGTAGTTTCATTTAGAATTTGTCTTTGCCTTTCACATACTGATTGAGGAACTGGCGTGAAGATTCAAAAGATTTTTTGCCAATGTTACACATTGATGTGCACAGCCATTTGTAGACTGGACGTATTGGTTCTGTGGAAGGAGAGGTGATACTGACTTTTCTGGGATATTTTTGTGAGCAGTGTTTCTTGTTCCATAATGGTATTATTTAAGTTTTTCATACCCTCGACCACTGCTATGTATGGAAATTGGGTTTGTTTCCTTTTGCTTGCATGCTTCTTCATTGAAATATGGTTCTGTGCTTGTGGTGTGACCCCCATTCACCTCCACAGATGTTTGAGAAGCTAATTTTGTTGATATTCCATTTATTTTGAAGTCTTTTTGTAGTTTAGTACTCAGTTTTTTTAGTGGTTTCATTCTGTTTAAAACTAAAATAAATTATTTCCTTTTGAGAAGGATTGCACTGTCTATGAGAGCTTCTAGGATACATTTTCTACGATAGGTTTTAAGGGTTGTGCGTGATTTCTCTCCTGTTTTTATAAGGTTCTGAAGGACTCTGTGGCAGAACATTTTTTGTAAAACATTTTTTTTGGTATGCTTACTTGCCACTATATCAAGATTTATAGATGCATTGTTAGCAGTAGTGGTAGCCTTGTTAATCACTTTCTGTTTTGTTTTACATTTTGAAAGAGGAGGCAAAGTTTCTGTACTGGAACCTTGTTTTGTTTTGCTTAATGACTGTATTACCTGTTTTGTTTGAACTTTTTGTACAAATTCTGCTAGAGGTGGATTATTATTTTGGAGAGTTTTATTTTGATATTGTTTACTTTTGCATTGCTTTCTACAGAGTTGCTTTTTGGTAGGCTTTCTTTGGGGTCTGTTGGAAAAAAAAGAAAGTGTAGGTTGGGCTGTTGTGCAGTGTATGTGTGCTTTGTGCATGACTGTCTGAGTATGATTGTAAGGATGTATGTGGAGGCGTGTGATTGTGCATTGGGCAGCTAGATCAGGTTGGGAAGGCTATTCTTGTATTCGTGTGTTACTGTACTGGGGTTCAGATGACAATACAAAGTATGCAGCTGGTGAGGGGAAGCACTAATACTAAATCTAATATTACAGGGTTAATACAATTGTTTGTTCAACAATACTAGAATTCTACTGTGTTTGAGTAACAGAACATTATGGCACTATTGCACTTACTTTTTTGTATGGCAAGAGTAGGTTTCTTCTAAATTCTTGTTTGTACTTCATATACTGCTGCTTTTCAGGATAGTGATCTTCACTCCAATTGTAAAAGAAAGAAGTTAGTAAATATGTGTGTTAATAGCACTGTTGTTAATGTAGACATTGATTTCTTTGTTTTTGCAGTAGTAGTGCTTTCTGATAACTGAGCATAGTACATACATGCACTTTCCTTTGCCTATGTGCATCCTGTATACTTTACTTAGAATCTGTTAGTTGAACGTGCTTTACTAATGACTATAATAGTAAGCACACAGAGCACACTTAGCTTTTCAAGGCAGTGTTATTGGATGTTAGGAGATAGAATAAATAATCATATGCTTTGTTTGCTATTTTTACAGGGTAAATGGCAGGAACTGTAGAGAAAAGCATGACATGTATGCATTTGTGAAGGTGTGGGAAATAAAGCAGAAGGATTTGATGTAGAGGCAGTGGTGTTTCAGCTGAGAGCCTTTTAAATGATATTGCTTATATGAGTGCATGAATAAAGATGCATGTACTAATACTGGCTGTGTGTCATTTTATCACACACTACAAAGCCTTTTTCCACAATTATACTGTTATTTCTCTAATTTTTTCACATGAAATTACACTTTCTTCGATAGCTTTGTGTGTAAATAAAAATTTGGAGAGCAGGCAGGTTTGTAAGTGACACTTGGTCATATGAGATGGGAGAAATTACAGTAAGTTTGTTTTACAGGTTACACAGTGTAAGTGGCAGTTACTTTTTTTTTTTTAATTAAAGTGTTTTTTGGTTAATTAAAACCTTATACACTACAAAAATATTATATCAACCAAACACAATTACATATTACACATAAGAAAAGCATACATCACATTATTCGCTTCTAAATATAAAAGGCTGCCCCAGTAAAAACCTTAATCTCTCCATCATAAATAACTGACCAAAATTGGTCAGATTTAATCCTTTGCATATCCTCTACAAAATTTGCATACCCTTTAAAATAACATTCCCTTAATTTGGTGATGAAGTTAAAATATGTCTTGCTGTCTCCACCTCTATATTACAGTGCCTACACAATCTTTCTGCACGGGGAGTTTTTGTTCTTGCCCCGATAATATCATTACACGGGAGAATGTTCAAACGTAGTTGCAAGATAAATCTTCTCAAAGCTCTGCTTCCCGTGTTTAGCAGATATTGTCTTGGGGTGGCAGGTTTGAGGCCTTGGAGAGCATAAACAGAGTATCTGGACTTATTATAAAGATAAGATTGATTTTCACACAGATCCCAAATAAAAGCTTTATCTTTAAGACTTTTCTTAATACACATTCTGTTATCTTTTCCCATGAATTCATTATAGCCAAGGGCTTCTAGAAAAGATAATACTATTCTTTGAAGATTTAGCATATAGGAATTCTTAAATCTGCCTTCACTTTTATTTTGTCTTATAAGGTTAAGCAGACTTCCTTCATCCCCGTCCCCTGAGATTATTCTAAAATAGAGTTTGCAACATTCAATTTTCCACAAAGTCAAGAGGGATATGAGCCCCAGTTCGCACCTTATAGCCTGTATTGGTACTGAATTGGGGAGTCCTAGGGCTGGTCTCCAGATCTTCCCTTCAAGTAAGTGTAGTTTACTCAGGTATTTACTTTCTACTGTTTCCAGCGCATACAGAATACCAGGTATAATGCAGCTTTTGTATATCTCAAGTAAACCTTCGATTGAATGGCCGCCTTTACTGGTCATATATTTCCTTATGACTTTCCATTTCTTTAGTACTTTTAGATTAACCGCCTCCTGGAAAAAATGTATACAGGGATTGCTCTGAATAGGCATCCCCAAATATGGATAGGCCTCAACAACCTCCAATTTAATAGAGTTTATCTGCCATCTTGAGGAAAGTTTTTTCTTTTCTAACTTTGTAGCTCCGAATACCATTACCTTAGTCTTATTTATATTAATACTAAGGTTATTCGCTTCAGAGTAAGCTAGTAGGCCATTCAACATTCTTTGCAGCCCTATCGGGGTCTTATCCAAGAGGACGGTGTCATCTGCATACATAAGGCCACATATGGGTTTCCCCGCCACTATTGGTGGGAAGTTATTTATGATGGTAAAGCTTTCCCACATATCTGAAACATACAAGTTATACAATATAGGCGATGTAACACATCCCTGCTTCAGTCCAGTATTAGTAGCGATCTCAGGTGATAACATCCCTCCTTTGCCCAGACATATGGAGACTGTAGTTTCCCTATACATTTCTTCCAAAAAATGCAAAACTTTGGGGCAGATCTTTTTCTCTCTTAAATTATTCCACAAAAGTCCCCTATTAACACTGTCAAAGGCTTTCGAATAATAAACGAAGCACACATATAGTTTTTCCCCCTTATCCTTAGCCCCTGCTATAATGTGTTTCAACATTATTATATTATCGAGGGTGCTATATCCTTTGCGGAAGCCAGTTTGGAGAGCAGACAGAAGACCCTTTTCCTCTATCCAGTTATTTAAGCTGTCAACTAACAGTGAGCAGAAGATTTTACAGCTACTGTTTGCCATGGCCAGCAATCTATAATTATCGGGCAATTTTCTGTCCCCTTTTTTAAAAATAGGGACTACTATAGCTTTCCTCCAGCTATCCGGTATGCGGCCTGTCTCCCATATACCAGTAAATAGCTGGAGCAGAGTCACTGCCCATTCCATGGGATTTTGTTTTATGACAGCATTAGCTAACCCGTCTGGGCCGGGGGCACGTGATGCTTTCATTTTAGAGATTACTTTAATAAGGTCCAGAATACCAAAGGGAAATTTCCTGTCATAAATCACTTGATCAAATTTGTGGGAGTGATTTTTTCCCTTTTTATTTTTCACAATAAGGTTGCTGTTTGTCCTCCGTATTATTCCCAACAAATGTGTTATCAAATTGAGGCCGTTACGCACAATATCCTGGCCATCAATGATCAGGCGATCAAACAGCTCATTAAAGATAATTACATTTTTATCCGACCAAGTGATCCTGTTTCCACCTGCAGAAAATTGAATATCCATCACATTGCCCACATCCCAACTTTGCTTTTTCGGCCATTAAAAAATGTACCCCTAATGGGTGTATGGTCACTCAAAATGGTATCTATGTGTTCAAAATAGATCGTAGATTGGCTTAGTTTTTTATTTACAAACATATAGTCTAACCCATAGCCTACCTTCCCATTAGTCCAGGTTGCCCCAGTACCTGGCCCTATATTAGGTTCCAAATATTCTAACCCCCAACTAGACATAAGGTTCATCCACCGGCATCCCTGCACAAACTGGGTATTAAGCCCATCAACCAGGTTGCCCTCCTTTGTTTCCAATGATGCGGTAATGACCGTTTCGTCCCACAATTCTTTGCACCTATTCATATCCCTTACAGCAGAGTCACAGTGGGCGTTAAAATCGCCCACTATACAAATTTCGGACTGAAGAGAATCCAGGGTCCAGCTTTCAATAGTATGGTTTAGAAACTCCCCAATCTCATGAACATTATCCCCCCCTGGTTGAGAGTAGATGTTAATGAGAAGGAGGTTCCCTGATAGCCTTCCCCTATCTATGATTGCACACATAACATTAGGTAGGTTCCCGTGCTTCTCATAAGGTTTAAATGAAAGATGGTTTTTTACCCCAATACATAGCCCTCCATACGGCCGGCCCTTTTCACCTTTGGAAGCAGCTTTACTCGAGATATTATATCCATCAAGTAGAATTTCCCCAGTTACCCAAGTTTCTTGTAAAGCAAAAACATCACTCTCCAACAACAATTGGATATCATCCTTGTGTAATAGGGAATTAAAGCCTCTACTATTCCAAGAGAGGAGATTGAATTCATTAATATATACCTCATCTCAATTCTGGATAGTAGTATTTCTCTCCAAAGAATTTACTTCTACATTTATATTTCTTAATTCCATAGTAGTAGGTGAAGCTCCCACCAAATCCATGTTTTTATCATTCCGATCATTATGAATTGCGGAGTGGCATATCACAATTTCATAGTTATTGCCCCATACTCCATTAGAGTATTCCCTTATGAGGTCAACAAAAACTGCAGATCTAAATTGGACAATGACCCAGTTTTCCCAGCTTCCATATTCCGGCAGGATAATAGATTCAATATCCCCTGAATTAATATTTTGTAACTGTGGAATACGTGACAGTTTATTCAGTAACCAAGCCCGATTTAAAAATGGGCTTTCATCAAGAGTGGCAGTTACTCTGTTTATATGCATTCATACAAGAGCTGTACATGTACTGTGCAGAAAATATTCATACCTGTAGTTTGTGTTCGTGCATGAATCTGCAAGTAGAAATCTTGGGGAGTTTTATAGTAGTTGTTGCTGTAGATGCTTTGCAGTCACAGCCCTATTGTACTGAGAGTGATCAATAGTACATCTAAAGTTCCGATCTGTCATGATGTAGTTAGATATAGAGTTCTTGCAAGTGATTGGTGGATGGTTGTATGACTGCTTAACAATAGCCAATGAGGGAATGGTGCAGAGAGTGAAGTGGAAAGGGTAGAAGGGCTGTCCCATTGTTACACGCTCCGTGGACACAGCAGCTGTCCGCGGAGAGGGGGGGCCACATCCGGGGTTTCTCAGCAAATCCAGCATGAAAAGGGGACTGTAGGGATTAGCCAATGAGGTGTTGAGGTCCTGCTTTGTATTGAGAGAGGTTGTGTGTAGTATAGATGACAGAGGTGGAGAAAGTCAGGGTGTTGGTGCTTGGAGACATGTTTGTGCATTGTTTGTAGAAGTATGCAAAATGTAGGAATGTGGCAAACAATTTTGATGTAAAAGGAGTGAAGGTGGTGTGGAGCGCTGTGTCTGGTTTCAATTTGCAGGCAATTGTAAAAGTTTGTGAAGAGATGGGCACAGTGAACAGTCCACATGTGGTTGTTCTGCACTGTGGTGCTTTGCATTCGGGCTATGTCAGTGCCCCTAATTCGCTGAAAGATTTCGAAAACTTGTTTGAGGCAGTAATGAAACTACTTCAAAAAGCCAAGGTAATTTTTTCTGGTTTGGTACCTAGTGCCATATGGGACAATAGTTCTGTTTTTTGTTTTCAGCAAAATATTGCTAGGTATTTAATCAACCAAGGCATGTTTGCATTTATGCTTAGAGCTGGCATGTTCTTTTGTAACAATGACAACATTGACTCTGGTAATGTTGATTATTTTAAAGAAGATGGCATGTCTTTATCTTTTATGGGAAATGCCATGCTGTTTTGGAACATAAGGATTGCTTTGGAGAAGCTAATGTGAAGATTTTTAGAGGAAAATAGGAAAAAAAACTTTACAAAATACTAAATAAAAAGGTCTTTCTGAAGTATCTTTAAAACAATAACAAAAAAGGCTCTTTTCAGAGCCAACCTCAAAGTGAAAATGGGGCACACTATTTAAATTTTGATTTCCCACGTTCAGATTTTTCGATTTGTCTGTGGACACTGCGGTTGTCCACGGACAGCGTGTATTACATACAGTAATTTTGAGGCTGAGAGTCATGCAAATTAGACTAAGCAGAGAAGGGATTGGTCAATAAGGTTTACTGGGTGTGATGTGTAAGGAGAGACTTTGTCAGAAAGTCTTTTTCCTGAGAGGAGAGCAGATAGCTATGGCTGTGTGTTTCAAAAAGCAGATTGTCTGGATTTTGGGAGACTCATGGATAAATTGGGTGGAGGTACATGCAGATCGCTGTGGATTGGCGGCACACCTTGGATTCCCTCATGTGGAAGTGCAGTGGCGTGGAGTGTGTGAAATGAAGTGGCTGGATTTGGTACCTCTTTGTGTTACTTAGGTGACACAGCGTCATCCAGACATTATTATTATTCATTGTGGAGGGAACAGTTTAGGACATGCCTCTGGAATCTCTTTGCAATTTGCAATGAAAGAAGGACTTGGGAAAGTCATGGACATGTTTACAAAGTCCAGAGTAATTTTTTCTCGTATTGCGCAGATAGAAATGTGGCTGTGTTCTTCCTTATTTGGTCCACAAATGGAGACAGCGAGGCGCAATGTCAACAAGACTATTTGTGCCTTTTTGAGAGATGTTGGCATGTCCTCTTTTCACAATGAAAATATAATGTTTCATAGCACACACATTTTTCACAGAGATGGAGTACATCTTTCTTATGCTGGAAATCAGATTTTACGGTGAAATATTAAAAGCATTGCAACCCTTTTTGGAATTATAGCAATCCATTTTGCAGATGGTGTTGACCATTTAAAGTTTTTGAAACACAAAAAAGTACCAAAAAAAGGCTTGTTTCAGAGCCACCACTTCCTCCCAGAGAAAAGTGCAATGGTTGTGACAGGGCAGTACTGCAAAGATTTTGAAGGTCCGTGGACAGTCCGCAGACTTCTAAAAATGCACAGGGCCCTGCAGCATTTAATTGACACTTCTATTTTTAAACTGTCAAAGGCGGCTCTGAAAAGAGCCTTTTTTGTTTTGGTTTTTCTTGTTTTATATTTTCTTTGTTTTTTTAAACACGACACACAAGGAAAGGAGGGGAAAGGCGGGTAAGGAAGGGACACCAACTACAGGGATAAGAAAGGGCAGGTGGAGAGAAGATGATGTAGGGTGGGCCTTATTCAGGTAGTGGGCAGTGCTTCTCTTTCTCCTTGACTGCAGCCTCGAAAGCACTTTGAAAGTTCTCCCCCCTGCAGAATACTGCACGCAGTAGATGCACAATACTGTGACCCTCGAAAGGTAAGGGTCAACAGCATCACTTATGGCCTGCGAGGCAGTTGGAGGGATGCGCTGTCCCACAGGAGTGTCTCTTGTGGTGGCAGTAGCGGAAACAAAGGATGCTGCATGGGAACTCAACCTTACTAAGAGCTCCACCGTGGAACGAACTTAGGTGTTGCTTCATTGATGTAGGACCATAGCTATACAAACCAGGCTTGCCACGACTCAGCACCATCTGGCACTGAGTGCAGCGCATCTTGTTTGCACATGCCTTTGGTACTCCATCAAGAGTGGCAAACAACCTCCAGACCCCAAGATTCACGGTGAGTGCTAGTAGTAGGGACTTCCACTACCTCATCCTCTTCATCACTCTCCTCTGCATCCTCATGCCTGTTCCCCTCTGCAGGCCCTTGGGGAGTTGGTGGAGTGGGTGGGGATGGTGCTGAGGCAGAAATAGCACCAACAGAATCAGCAGCAGCCATGGTTGCCATCTTCAATGGTTTCAGGAGGCACAGCAAAGGCTGCAATTAACAGAATATAAAATTCAACAGTGTCTGTCCTGCAACTCCAAAAACAGAATGAGGAGCAGTTCTATCTTTAGTTTTATAGGGGTGCTGGTCCGTTCTTTCACGGACACCCACGCTGTCCGCGAACACTTCAAACACCAAGAAAGTGTTCAAAAAGTTCAAAAAAGTATGTAGATCACCAGGGACATGGTCTGGGACATGTGCAAGGGTGAACTTTCCCAGAAAGATATCTTGGATTGTTCAAAAAATCACTTTTTAGGTGTCCAGGGACTCGGACAGTGTTTGTTACGCTTAGCGCGGGTGTGGTCACATGATGACATTGCAGAAACGTTCGCGAATGGGACAGCTGTCAGTAGAACACCAAATGAGCGGGGTCAGGTCTACGCATGTGTGTGGGTGTTCTACGGACAGTTTTCCAGTCTCCAAACTAATTAAAAGTGCGACACACGTGCAGCGGACAGTTCCGGACAGCCACAATGTTCATAGGACCCAAGAGTACAATACACATGCGCGCGGGTGTCCTGCGGACCGTGTTCAGGTCTCCAAATAAAATAAATGTACGCCACAACTTTACAGACAGGCAGACGGAAGAAGCGTTCTACGGACATATTGTAAAGACGCCAGAGGGGGGTGTCTGTACTTCCACTCTCTATATGGTAGAGGAGAGACACAGAGGACCCCAGCCAAGATTCTCTATTCGGTAGCTATGGTCGAGCAATCAAGGCCTAGCTTCTCAGGAGTTGATGCAGGCTGTTTCTTAAGTACAGTGTAGTCCCCAAGCACCCACAAAGGAATGTCCGCACACTGTATCGGTTAAAAGACAGTCTTTATATAATTAATATTCAAAGGTATATAAAATATCATGATAACGCACTGAGTGCTCAGAAAATCAACAATGGTAAATATACACAGTTCTAAAGTGGTACCACAACGATTATTAGATCTCATGAAAGTGCATCAACTATACGGTCAAAATGTCATACAGATCATTACAGAGGAAACCAGCAGTAGAGAGAGGAAGGAAAGCAAAATGGTTGAACAATTGGCAGAATGCTGACCCCATACCACTAGACACAGTTATGTGTGTAGATCCCCCACCTGGGAAACCTGTAGGATAAAGATACCAGCCCAGTCCATATATTGTTCACACTAGACTTCCCAATAGTTCTGCAACCCCAAAGTACCTGGCGTTGTAGCGTCCCTCGTCAGGGAATCGACGGCCCTTCTTGAGTGCCCTTCCTTTAAGGCAGAAGTCACGGGTCGTCGAACGTCCGACAGAGAACAGGTTGAGCTACGACGGTGAAGTGTAAACGTCCTGCAAGGAAGAGGCGTGCGGGGCACCTTGATGTCGGTAGTTCAGAACTGCAAAGAGTTTGAAGAACTGTGGCCCAGCAAGGGCGTTGAGTCATTGGCGTTTCTGTGATCTTTGCGTGGTGGGAAACCCACCGGCTGATGCTCCTCGGCGCATCAACGTCAGGCCTTCTCCCGCAGGATACAGCGATGACGATGCGGACGAGATCGTCCTTGGTTCAATGAAGTTCTTCGGCAAACGGGAGCACAGGGGCTCCAGTCAGTGACGGCGGTCGTCGACAGTGGCTGACAACAGTCCGGGCGCTTCTTCTTGTGATTCCGCGGCGGTCCCCTTCTCGGGTCGGCAGCCTGTTGAAGGTCTGTCTACCAGGGAGCTTTGGCAAAGATCAGCTGGTGCACGATGGTCCCTCGTAGCTCGGGAAGAGGGCGCCTTACCAGGTCCTCTCTGGGTCAGTCCTTGGAGGCACAGCAGCTTTCAGATTGTGAAGGAGAGCAACAGCAATTCTTCTCGTCCAGCAGGGCTTCAAGGTCAAGCTTCAGTTACTCCAGTTACTCGTCGTGGTGGACTTCAGCTTCTGAACACAATTCCTAGCAGTGAGAGGTCCCCAGATAGACTGTTAAACTCCCATTCATTCCGCTGGGTCACACTCAAGCATCCAATCACGACTAAGGGCATTCAAGCAGGCAGGCAGCCAATCAGGCACACGGTGCATTCAGGCCATTCACTTAGCTCCAGACACTCACAACAAGTTATGTGTATTGGGACAAGTACCGAGCCATTCAACACTCCACACTGCATTCATACCGATTTCGGGCAGGGCTGTCTTAATCATTGTGTCAAACACCAGATACTAGACACCCAGAGCACAGAATGCGTATTCGTCACACACTCCATTCACCCAGGTCCCACCCACAGGCGTACCCACAACATACAGTCATTGAGATGGCTCCAGCCAGTCTGGTCAGCATGTAGCACACTACCATATATGGAACTTCCACCCAACAGCCATTCAGGGGGAAGGGACAGAGTCAGGGCTTCCTGGGACTTCGGGAAGATCAAGGTAACAGGCGATGGAAGGCAAGAGGCCATGGGGGCCATTTTGTCTCCATCAGGAATCTACCGATTCCAATGACAGGGCCTGGGCATCCCAAAAAAGAGGACGCTCAGGGCACCAGTCAATTCAGCAGGTAGCTGCCACCAGCCTGTACCCTGCTATGTGGGTCACACCGAGGTGCCCAAAAACATACACTAGGGTCACAGGGTTGCACCCCTACCCATGGGTGCCATAAGGGGATGCCATGGGTCTGTTCACCAAACCAAGAGAGAGAGCTGCATCGCCAGGAGTCCCACACGAACTACGGAGGCCCTGTCCCTCCGATGCATTTCCAGCATCACACATATATATTCTGGTTATGGACAATACGAACAGGGGGGATGTTCTTAGGACACATTAATTTGCATAGTTACAAACATGCAGACTTCTTTAGTGTTCTGCGGACACCCCCATTTTGACTACGTACAGTACGAACAGATATAGGCCATCCAATGGGGTTTTGCTGTTATAAAATGCTTCTGTGAATTAGGCCTGTAGTGTCCTTAGGACACCCCCATTTTGGTTAATTGCGGACAGGTAGACATTCTATGTGTCGTAAGGACACTTCCATCTTGATTTAGGACAGTACGAACAGGCATAGTGTCCTTAGGACACCCCCATTTTGGTTAATTACAGACAGGCGGATATCTTGTGTGTCCTAAGGACACCTCCATTTTGGTTGCAAACATTGCAAACAGGTATAGTGTCCTTATAACACCTCATTTTGGTTAATTGCGGACAGACGGACATCTTGTGTGTCCTTAGGACACCCCCATTTTGGTTAATTGTGGACATCCCAGACACCCACGCTGTCCATGGACAGCCCAACTGCCTTTTAAAAAAATAAGACACAGGAATATACTAACAACACACTTAATATTTTATTATTGTATAACAGTGTAAAAATTACAAAAGAGAGGGGGAAGCAGAAACTGAAACAAATACAGGGGAATTAGGGGTTTGGACATGATGGATGGGATGGGAGGAAAGGATGGAAGTCTCATTGTAATGTTTTTCTTGCTGGGGAGGTTGTGGGGATAGTTGGCTGGTTCATGGAGAGGGGGAACAGGTACACGTGGGACAGTGATATTTAATATTTTCTTTTATGTGGTCCTCCACAAATTGTTTTAAAAGAATTACATTTTTCATTAACATATCCATTTTTAGCTCCATTTGCTGCAGAGGATTTTCCAACGTCTCTCTTTGTATATTATTTTTAGTGTCTGTATGGTCTGTTAAAAAAAAATTAAGTACACATAAAGTAATGGTTATTAATTGGCTTATATAGAGAGGTGTAGTGTCTACCATTAGTATCACTGTCTTCACTCATTTCATCGTGAGGGAAATTTTTTTCTAGCCATTCCAAAGTACTGGACATTTCTGTGTAAAAAAAAAAATATTAGTTTTAGTGTACCTAATACAGAAAGTTTATGAATATATAAAATAAATGCAGTGTACTTACTAGTTACTTGGTAAGTTTTGCTGTTACTACTGCGTAGGTGTGCTGTTGCTTTTTGCTGTGTAGTTTATGTGAGGTAATTATGTTGGAGGCATATTTATTTTGTTTTGGTATATTCCATTCTGTTGCATATGCTATTTAAATGGACGGTTGATGTCTTACATATACAGTTTCCACTTCTTATTTATTATTAAATGTAATGTGTTTATGTGCTGCTTTTGAACATGTTCAGTGTTTCTATTGCATGATACAACAATATAAGATACCCCCTGAGTTTTTGGATAGTATTGATGTTGACCGCATCCATCCAAAGACATGCGCATGGTCCGTGGACATCAAAAATCACTAGCGCGGGGCATGGGTTTCAGCATCTTCTATGTTATATGTAAATAAACTAAGGGAATGCTAGTAAACATTTATCAAATTTATAATATCTATATCTATATTCAGTGAAAAAACTTTGTCAAAAAGCGTGTTATGGTTAGGTTGAGCTACTAAAAACCAATGAAATTCAGTGAAAAAAACTTTGTTAAAGGGACGTTATGGTTAAGTTGCGCTTCTAAAACCCTATGAAATTCAGTGAAAACCACTTTGTTAAAGGGACGTTATGGTTCCAAGTAAAACTGAAAAAACCCTGAAATTCGTCAGTTATGGTAAGCTAAGCTACCATAACTCGCGCCACTACCATGCACTGCTAACCCTAACACCCAGGACATCAAAGATGACATCACAAATGACATTTATGACATCACTGATAGCTAGTTCATGGTCGATTGAAGTGTTCAGTGATTTAACATAATTTCTGGCTAAGTAATATTGTTGTTCCTCTCCCTTTTGTCATTCAGACTGACCACCAACCCTTGAGATGGTTAATGCAAATGAAAGGGGAAAACCCAAAACTATTGAGATGGTCGATCTGCCTGCAAGGGTTTGATTTCACCATTCAGCACAGGTCAGGATGTCACCACCAAAATGCTGATGGTAAATGCTGATGGTCTTTCTAGGATTTATGTCATCGACTAGAGGTATGAGATTCATCCAGGAGTGGATTAAATCCTCCTGTCCCTTAGTCTGGGGGGGGCGAGTGTTAGGGAGCATTCTCTGTTTAGGCTGAATTTCCTAACCTAGTGAGTCCCCCAGCAGCTTTGCTGGATTTCTGGAGTTTGTTTTTTCCATCCTGCCAAGAGTGAGACTCTTTTCCTCCCACTCTTGGGCATGAATGTGTGTAATTCCTTTGAATATCAATGTGTTCTATGGGCTATGGGGTCTTTTACTCCATAGGGTCTCATATGTTTTTCTATGTGTGTTACACCGCACCCTACGTGCCGTAACACTGGGGCATCCTAGCGGACCCCCACCATAGACTCCATACCCGGGGACTGACTACTGTCTCCCCGGGCATGTAAAGTCACCATTGGCTTTACTAGACCTAAATTTACTAACAGAACTAGTACAAACCATCTTATTATGGACGTGCTAGTAGAGGTAATTCGATTACTCCTGGGTCTGTTACTCGAGTAGGCACTGTCCCATCCCCCCTCGTTGAGTTTTGGCTGGTGGCAGTGGAAACTACTTGTTATGTTCGACCCCGAACATAACCCTATGGGATTTGTCCCATTGTTGGAGATTGATACTTTTCCTTGTTAATCTCTAACGTACCACCGGTCTACTTATCTTAAATAAGTTATCGGATGGTATTTTCTGCCAGAACTCAGTTTTTAAATTGGCGTCTGTGTTCGTCTCTGTGACTCCTAAACCAAAGGTTGAGCCCTTTGTTCCACTTTTGGCGGGCCTCTGTACAGAGACCCTCCAAAGTGGTGCCATTCTGTCTGGATTACCACAGGGGTGTGGGAGGGGGTTTAGGCACCCTGGACCGAGTTGCCTTGCCAACTCCGGTCGCACTCTGGAGTGATTGGCCCAAGTGGTGAGCCTCCCCGCGCACCACTTAGCGAGTGTTGATTGACAGCTAGGCTGAATGAATGGGGGTTTTCTGCATAAAAGCAGGGCTTTTGGGACTGGATCTTCAGAAGTCTCCACAGGACCTAAGATCCGACGAGGGTAACGCTGAGCCGACCTGCAACGACGACACCTCCGGTGGAGCCCTGCTGAACCGACTCACCACTTCCCGATGACAGAGGAGATCTCCCTGCCCGAGAGTCTCTTCCTCTGACTGGTGGGAACAACCAGTCCCCTTTGCTTTTTCTTCGCCTCAAGACGCAGTGGTCGAATTGCCCGTGCAGAGCACTCCGGCAACCGGATAGCCACTACCCCTGTACTGCAACCAACAGGTGGTGCCTTGTGTCAGAGCACTCCGCGGCTGGTCTCTTCCCTGGTGGTGCACCGGACTTCACTTTTCTTCGACGACGAGATCATCTCTACTCTTGGCAAAGACCCGACATGCATCCACCACCACAACTGCTCCCGTCGGAGCTGTCTCTCCACAAACAAGGTACCGTGTCCGCCTGGCTTCCCTTTCTGCCGGATCGAGTGAGGTGTCTTAATCCTCGCCTTTCCATTGGGTCGCCTCCAAGCTTTCTCTAGCGTGTTGTTCTGAACTGGTTCAATCTGCTGATAACAATTTGCTACAAAGACTCGAACGTATTTCCACTAAGAGACTTTTTGGGACATACCGCCTTGCCTCTCTCCGAGTGGGCCTGGCCTCTGAACTTTATGATCTATTGTGGTTCTTGCCTTCTTGCCTTGCATTTTTCCCGCGAAGTATTGAACTGTGTTGATTTCGTAACCTGCTTATTTTTCTCTCCCGTCCTAACTAATATTAGAGTGCCATCTAGGTTGAGACATACACCTCTGTCTGAAAATAAGTGATGCTGGTAGAACCTAGACTTGTTGAAATATTATTAGGGGGATTGATCGTTTCTTCTTCGTAGAGTAATGGTAATTGAAATGTTTGCCGTGATAGTGCCATAGTGTTTTCTATAGATGTTCCGTTATAAATAAGTACCTTAATATCTTTACACTGAAGCCTCATTGCGTGTTTGCTTGTCTTACTGTGAAGAATTGCCCTATATTGTATACTCCACATACTGCTTAACTCTTCTTGAGAGAGGTCTGACTGCTCAGCCACAGCTACCAAGTGAATCTGTGTGGTACAGACTGCTACCAAGTGGGTTTACTGCCAAACACCTGTAGTCCTAAATCTTTTGCAGTGGTCCCAGAGGGAACTGCACAGGTTTCCGCCTAACAACATGCAATGTTCCCTGGGTAAGCAGACAGACCCATATAGCAAGCCATGACTTCAGAGCAAGTTGCATACCACCATGACCGAAACAAAGTTGGCAGTGCATTTATCATAAATTACATGGAAATGAAATGCACTGCACCCGAGTATGTCCCTTGCTGTATGTCCTTGTGAGCTGCCCCTTTCCATGTCTCGGAAGGCTACATGGTTGATACAAGTGCCTCAATGGACCTTGGTGTACCGGAGGGTATGTGCCACTGCCCCTGCAGGTGTCCCAGACAACCTTACAATCAACAGCCATCAGTCCACCAACACATCTGAGCTGCATTGTGTGCTTCAACACCAATATTCGTCCAAGCTCACCCTCAGTGCTGTGACTAAGCCTGCATGTGCAACTCGCCTGGTGCAAGCTTTGCTTTGTTGTGGCCCCCCTGTGCTGCTCACCTTGCCTGGAGTTCCTTGGAACACGTCAGCAGTTCTAGGATGTAGGTCTTCAATCCCTGTGCCTCTGCTTGTGCACACATGTGCATGTGGGCACCAACAAATGTGTCCAGAATTCTGTCGGCCAATGGGCCATGTCTGCTGGCAAAGGTGCTCTGGAGGCTCATCCCCCTGCAGAAAGGGCATGAAACACATGATTAATTCTTCAATGTCATCTGTGTGTGTCTCTTCAGGCATCTCATTACTTGACCATGTCAGAGAGTCACATCATAAATCACACCATCAGTCCGTCTTTCACATCCAAAGTGTGGAACACTATCTACAGCATGAATTGCAACAAGCACGTGTACAGTAAAGATAAGAAACATACTACACAATGCATAGAAATTAATGTACACATTAATCATGAAACACCCCATCTAGCAAAAGCTGAACAGTGGACAATAACACCAAAATCATCCCCACTAGGGGTGTAAACACAAGTCACACAGCACCAGACATGCCACAGATATGACAGTCCAAAGCCCTTGTGTAAAAGTTTGTGACACCAAACCATCCTTGCGAGCCCATGGATAAGGGAGGCAGGAGTGGCATATGTGAGTCAAGGACCCCAAGCAGCAAACACCTACACAAGACAAGCCTGAAGGGCCCAGCTGGAACAGACAGTGGATGCCTTCAAAAGCCACAAAGCACAGCACCGTCACATGAAAGCACAATAGACAAGCAATTTTAAACTATATTAACTATTAACTAATGACACTAACTATGGAAAACCTGCATTACCTAATAAACTAACTATCAAACAGAAACTTAACTAACTAAACTAAAAGAAAAATCAAAAATGGCCACATACGACCCGGGGGGGAGGGGAGCCACCCAGGAGGGGGGAGGTACAGGGTGCTGCTCAACATCCACATGCGATGATGCTGAGCCAAAAAAAAAACCTCCATGGGCTCAACGCCTGCACAGCCAGACCTATGTGGGAGATAGATGGTCGTCCGAGTCTGGCTCATCCTGTAAAGGAGGACGTGGCACAGTAGACTGGCCACACCTAGCCGCAGCTTGCCCCTCGTCGGCAGCAAGTCTGCCGGACGGGTGAGCCTGGTTCTGTGTGGCGATGTGACGTAGGTCTGCATGCAGAACCTCACGTGATACACGTGCTTCCTCTTGCAAGGTAGCACGTGTAACACAGAGTTCCTCCTGCAAGGCCTGGCTGGACAACCGCTGCACCTCCCGGCAAGCCTGTAGCTCAGCCGAGATGGTACGCTCAAGCTGTGCAAACCTCTCCTCTGCCTGCTGCCTCTGGGACATCATAAGGACACCCAGAGTGGATCTGAGGGAAGCATACTCCTCCCTCAAGGCATCCATGTTCACCTCTGCGTGAGCAGCAATTGCTTGACGCAGAGACGACATTTCAGCCTGGCGTGTCCTGGCTGAGGCCGCCATGCCCAGCCTGAGCGAGCGGGCTGTGGACCGTGCCGCCTGCTGCTGGAGAAGCACCTGCCTAGCAGGGGGGAGCACAGATCGGGCCACACGCTCAATGCTCTCGGCGATGTTCTCCATTGCTTCCCCCTGCCGTTCTGAATTGGTAGTCATGTCTTGCCCCCACTCAGTATACTGCGGTTGCGCGCGGCGACCGCGTTGCCGGGCTTGACCCCTGCGGGACCCAAGGACCGGGGGTCCTCACTGTGTTGGCACCGCCCGCGGCTGCATGACTACATGCCCCCATCGACGTGATGTCCCAGGCACATCAGTGACTGGTGTGGAGGGTGACCCTGCATCCCGATCCACCACGGGCGGAGGAACCAAGACTGTCTGATCCCTCAGTGCAGGTGTCGCAGACAGAGGAGTGTCCACATCAGCATCACTCACCCCTGACACATGGACTTGATGCTCATCCAACTCAACATGGACGTCAGAGTCGTCATCAAGGCTGGACTCATAGGCAGCCAGAAACAAGATGGACTCTAGCACTTGGGGGTTTTCGTGGCCTACCACGACCCCCACTAGTGCCGGGTTGATGTAGTGGTAACAACCCTGTGTCTGGCATGACAACACCATCCTCCGCCTCCATTGCGTTATCACCTGAAAAATAGAGAGAAAAAAGGTCACTACACATGTCAGAAGCACACAACACACACACACACCGACAGCAAACGCATCAGGCAGACATGTGACACACAACATGTAACCTGGCATGCATGCTGGGTCAACTTTGAATTGCTTCTGTGATCAGACCTGTTGAAAGGTGGCAGTTTCCATGGAAGTGGGTCTATGCAGTGCAGAAAATGTGTACGCCACTCACTACCTACATGTACAAGGACTCCATGGTGTGTGCCAGGAAATGTGAAGGCAGTGCAATGTCAAATTCAGACATCACGTGCATTGTGCATTCAATGTGTACCATATCTAGAAGCCAAGCACCCCTCCACCCCAGTACCAAAGCAGGGATGCCTAGCATGGTATCAAAAGGCTGACCATACACCTGTGTATTGACAGGCAGTGTTGACTGGCATCAACAGCTTAATGTGATTCAAGTGACAACACTGCAAATGATGCAGGGACAGTAAGCAGGACACATGATGAAAACTCTGGATTCCGCCCATGTGGGAAGAAGACACAACAACAGTTGGACAGAGTCATTGGCCATTGAACAGGCTGAGGCCTGTGAGCCACACAGATTGTCAGACCCTAAACATGTGTGCAACGCAGGACTGAGCCACAGTTGACATGGGAAGGCTGATGAGATGGCAGGCAATGTATGTAACCAAGGACTTGTATTACAGTGATCATCCAGTCAAGGACACATAGGGGCATGCGTGCAATGCACATGGAACATGAATGGGTACTCATGTCCCTGCGGGACATCTGACCTATGCACAGTACAAGTGAGATACCCTGCATCAAGTACTAAGGCTGTACCACACGGCATATGTTTGGCAGATTCTACGCTGGAAGTTAGCATCTACACAGGACGCATGAACAAGAAAGTACACAGTGGCAAGATTGAAGAACACCAGTGCAAAGGTGGAACTGGGGTGCAGAGTGGCGGAGGAGGGGCAAGGGAGCATGCCTACATGGAGCCCCGCATGCAGGCAGAGGAGACATGCATGACGGAAGCATTGCATTACTTACACATCAGAACCATGTACACGTCACATGTAGCGGCAATCATGCACAACACATCCCACAAGTGAAACACACACGTCCTCAACAAACACGCATCAACACTCACTGGACTGGGCATCAAAGTCCAGCATCTCTCCCACTCCTTCGACCAATTCAGGTGGTATGAACTCCGCAACGAGTGCCTCATGCGGAGTGAGCTCTTCCTCCTCTGGTGCAGGCCCACCGCCAGTCACCAGAGTCAAGTTGTAATTAGAGGCACACTTAGCCTTAGTGCTGCGTTTGATGTCATTCCAATGCTTTTTGCACTCTTGCGCCGTGCGCACCTCATGGCCGAATGAACTGACATGTTCCGCAACATGCTTCCAGTGGGTGTCACGTTGGGCAGCCGTAGTCTGACTATTGGCACCCACTAGCATGTCACGGCTGTGGCCCTGCACATAGTCCACGAGGAAGTCCAGTTCCTGCTTACAGAAAGGCTTCTTCCTCGACGTGCAGGAGGTGTCGTGGCTGTGTGTGGGGTCCCAGCCTGTGCTGCAGGTGCAACCTTCCTCCTCTTGGACTGTGGCGCAGACCCTGGCTGGCTAATGCCTCCCTGACCAGTATGGCCAGTGGGTTCGGTGGATTGAGCCAAGGGAGTGGCAGGTGGAGGAATGACCAAAGGCCTGACTTGTGTCAGTGGCAGCTGGGTGCCCACTATTGGACCCTGCGCAGCAACATCAGCTGTGGCAGGGTCATTGACCGCAATGGTCCTGGTTGGCAGACTCACAACCGGGGTGCTGTTGGGTGCATCTGCCCCTGCACTTGCCAACACCCGGCTGTTCGGGGCAGCAGATGACATGACTGCCCCAGGGACACATGTCTGGGTCTGAGCAGCCAGGCCTGCCCCTATGGTTTCCCCCCTGGCCTGTTGGAGATCTCCCAAGGGCTCTTCAAGTGCCAACACAGCCTGCGCTGGCAGACCCCGAGCTTGGGTGGCGGTGTCCACAGCTGCACCTGCAGCTACCACTACCCTTCGGCCCGTGGGAGTCGATGGAACGGACTGCCGGGTCACACGGGCGCCAGTGCCAGATGCAGAAGCTGCATCCCCGGAACCACAGGGGGTGGTGGCATGACTGCACCGACACATGGCACAAAATTGTGCTCAAGTGGCGCACCCCTGCCTCTTCCCCCTCTGTGGCGGCCCTGGGCACCCTGGAGTCTCCCTACTCCCTGGTCACCACGGCCATGTCCCCGACCACGCCCGCCACGAGGATTATGCCCATCTGAGGCGCCCCTCACCTTTGGTGGCCTCCCAACCATGGCACAGATGTAGTAGTGCTGGCACAGATGGAGTGGTGCCAATGGGAGGTGTACACCACAATTGACCTGGGCAATTGGGGTGAAGGGGGTGGGAAGCAAGATGTTAACAGCCCTCCTGCACCTGCAAGGCTGTATGTGACCCCGGTGATGTAGTGACGGGTCACGCAACGCTCAGGCACCCCAAAACTGCAGTAAAACCGTGCACGCAATCCTGCAGCCTACGTGCATGGATTCAACCTCCGCAGTACGCGGTGGCACCCAGTAACACGAATAACGCGTATGCGTGGGACACGCAGGGTACTATGACATCGAAAATGGGTGGGTTACACAGGGGCACCCGCAGTGGGAAAAAGAGCGTGTGTGACTCACCGTCTGACTAGCGCGATGCAGAAAAACACGCGTAGCCAATACCCCCGCCAAAAGAAGAGATACGTCCTTGATAGCTGTGAAGTTGTGATGGCGCGCGAAACAACAGGAAGCAGCAACACACGTCGGTCTCCACGAAAGGCACGTACAGCGAACTGCTGGGCCTGCTCACCTTTAACCCATGCTGAGGGAAACGCACACGCGCGTCACGTCATTTACGCACATGGGCCCTTTCCTCGTATTACATGCGGACGTCCAGTTTTTCACGTGCGCTGAAATGCCCATGCACGCCTGTGCGCGTCACGTCACATGGGCGCTTGCGCTTGAGGGGCCTTCTGTCCAATGAAATTGCGTATGCGTGCAGACGCGCTTACGCGCTAAGGGCCTTTCCTCGAAAACACATGTTTGGATGAATGTGTATGTAAGTAGACATGTTCGTGATGTCACGCATGTATGTTGTTTTCGGCTGCATGTATCAGCACTGTGTACATGTGCATTTGTGTGTATTTGACAAGGGTGCAACAGTGATGCAACATGGATGCATGTGACAGCGGGATGTGGAAGCCTGATTGGCAGATGTGACATGGATGCCCATCTGAACACTGCGACACTTGGTAGAGGTGTACACATGCATGCAAGTGTGGTGGTGTGTGTACATGTGTGGTGCACTTCCTGTGTTGCATGTGATGTCTGGCTCAGCTTTGCCTGCTCATGCTGTTGTATGTGTATGGATGGTGCTGACAGTTGCGATATGGCTGTGGTATGGCTCATGTGTGCGAGTTGAAATGACATGTGTGTTGGGGATTGTGATGGCATGTCTGAGGTTTGCCAATGCCACTCATGTACAACTGTCATGTGTGTATGTGTCCATTGTACAGTGCCCTGATGCCTGTGTTTTATTTCTCCCTGTCTGCAGCGTCAACTGATGAAGAGGGCGGAGAAGGTGCTGTGGAGCACAGCGGCGTGGATCCCACCGCCAGCCGAAGACGCAAGGCCCGGCTCCCCTCCCATGTTGTCATCTCATCGGGGAGTGAGGAGTCTGGTGCCGCGTCCCAGGCCGCAGCTGCCGGGGGGAGGTCCAAGAGGCGGAGGTTGGAGTTGGACGCCTCGGCAGCAGAAGGGGTAGCTGGGACCCCACATGGCCCAACGGGGGAAGATGGCACAGAGTCATCCAGGTTGGTGGGGGGTTTGGTGGAGGAGGAGGCCATGCAAGCAACAGAGACGGGGTCTGGAGGTGGGGATCGCACTGGTGCTAGTGGTGCAGTGCAGGAGAAGGGACAGGAGGCAGCACAGGCCGCCGCGGAGGTGCCTGTGTGCAATTCTGTCCCTGATCCTGTCCCTGCATCATCTTGCACCAGCAGGGATGCCTACGTCCAGACCCGTTTTCAGGCAGGGGATGAGCGAACAACAACTGGCCTTCCTCTGCCTGCGGACGTGGCTATCCGGGTCCGGGTTGAGCCTGTCCTGACTGGTGTGGCGTTGCGTCAACAGGCCATGCGAGGTGACCTGCAGTCTTTTCATGAGGAGACTGCACGTCATCTCGAATGGCTCGTTGACCACGTCAGCCTACTGGGACAGGTCACCCAGGCCGGATTCCTCCGTTTGATGGGACTTGCTATGACCCCCTCCTCAACTGAACCCCCTACGCGCCAGTCGTCCTCCATGCCATCTTCCCACCCATCAGTCACCTGGGTGCCCTGTGGAGCTGCCTCTGACGGTGCGACCAGGCTGGTGGAGGAGGCATCCCTGCCACAGTCGGGAGTCGGACGTCCAGCAGGGGTGGCCACATCAACGACTGCATCCCAGCCGGCGGAGGATGTGCAGGCAGCAGGAGGCAGTGCACGGGCAGAGGCACAGCAGCAGCAGCAAGGTGGTGGGAGCCATGAAGGCTCGGGGCCTTCAACATCGGAGGGGCAGGCATCGGCCGGAGGGCAGGAGGACCCAGGACAGAGAGTGTCTTCCGTTTGGCAGCGGTTGGGCCACGCCATAGATGCGGAGCGGCAGCGGGCGGAAGAGGCACGGCTCACAATGGTCAGGGCGCTGGCCTTGTACATAGTTATGTAGTTAGTGTTAGGTTTCCTTTGTTTTTGGATTTATTTTGGACCTTTTGGACATTGGCCACATTTTTGTATATAGTTTATTTTATTAGTTAGTGTTGTTAGTTAGGTTTCATTTCTTTTGTTGGGATAATGGACCCTGACTTGTTCGTCTGTACATAGTTCACTGTTGGATTTTATTTTTCTTTCACAATTTACCCATGGAGCAATGGCTTTCAATTATTATTTCCCATTGGATTTTCTTTTGTGGACTGTGACTTTGGACACCATTCCTTTGGATTATGATTTTTGGTTTTGCTTTTTTTTCACAGACATGCATCTTTTCATTTTTGTACATTCCCATTTCTGTTTCTTTATTTTTGAATCTATTTATGTTTCCTTTAATACATATTTCTTGATCGAACTTCAATGTGTAGTATCATCTCATTGGTTTCATGCATATCATGATATGGGTTTTGAGATTCACTGACACCCATTGGGTGTATGTGAGGGACATGTGTTTGTTTCGAAACTTGCAATTGGTGTTCTGTCATGTAATTGCCATTTCTGAGTGGGTGGATGCAATACTCGGGTGGGTGTTTTGCATTTGGAGGCTGATCATAGGGACCAGGGATCTAGATTGTGATGACATGTTGGCTGGGGAACATGAGTTGGGGCCTGCTGGCAGGTGCCCCACAGTGCTGGGGGGTGGGGGTGGTGGGGAATATGAGTTGGACAAGGGTGGGGGCCTGGTGGAGGCTACCCCTGCACTGCTGGGGGGTGGGGGTGGTGGGAGACATGGGTGGGGGCCTGGTGGAGGCTGCTCCTGCACTGCTGGGGGATGGGGGTGGTGGGGAACATGAGTTGGACATGGGTGGGGGCCTGCTGGCAGGTGCCCCACAGTGCTGGGGGGTGGGGGTGGTGGAGAACATGAGTTGGACATGGGTGGGGGCCTGCTGGCAGGTGCCCCACAGTGCTGGGGGGTGGGGATGGTGGGGAACATGAGTTGGACATGGGTGGGGGCCTGCTGGCAGGTGCCCCACAGTGCTGGGGGGTGGGGGTGGTGGGGAACATGAGTTGGACATGGGTGGGGGCCTGCTGGCAGGTGCCCCACAGTGCTGGGGGTGGGGGTGGTGGGAGACATGGGTGGGGGCCTGGTTGAGGGTGCCCCTGCACTGCTGGGGGGTGGGTGTGGTGGGAACATGAGTTGGACATGGGTGGGGGCCTGCTGGCAGGTGCCCCACAGTGCCGGGGGGTGGGGGTGGTGGGAGACATGGGTGGGGGCCTTGTGGAGGCTGCTCCTGCACTGCTGGGGGGTGGAGGTGGTGGGGAACATGAGTTGGACATGGGTGGGGGCCTGCTGGCAGGTGCCACACAGTGCTGGGGGGTGGGGGTGGTGGGGAACATGAGTTGGACATGGGTGGGGGCCTGCTGGCAGGTGCCCCACAGTGATGGGGGGTGGGGGTGGTGGGGAACATGAGTTGGACATGGGTGGGGCCTGCTGGCAGGTGCCCCACAGTGCTGGGGGTGGGGGTGGTGGGGAACATGAGTTGGACATGGGTGGGGGCCTGGTGGAGGCTGCCCCTGCACTGCTGGGGGGTGGGGGTGGTGGGAGACATGGGTGGGGGCCTGGTGGAGGCTGCTCCTGCACTGCTGGGGGCTGGGGGTGGTGGGGAACATGAGTTGGACATGGGTGGGGGCCTGCTGGCAGGTGCCCCACAGTGCTGGGGGGTGGGGGTGGTGGGGAACATGAGTTGGACATGGTGGGGGCCTGCTGGCAGGTGCCCCACAGTGCTGGGGGGTGGAGGTGGTGGAGACATGGGTGGGGGCCTGGTGGAGGCTGCTCCTGCACTGCTGGGGAGTGGGGGTGGTGGGGAACATGAGTTGGACATGGGTGGGGGCCTGCTGGCAGGTGCCCCACTTTGCTAGGGGGTGGGGGTGGTGGGGAACATGAGTTGGACATGGGTGGGGGCCTGCTGGCAGGTGCCCCACAGTGCTGGGGGGTGGGGGTGGTGGGGAACATGAGTTGGACATGGGTGGGGGCCTGCTGGCAGGTGCCCCACAGTGCTGGGGGGTGGGGGTGGTGGGAGACATGGGTGGGGGCCTGGTGGAGGGTGCCCCTGCACTGCTGGGGGGTGGGTGGTGGGAACATGAGTTGGACATGGGTGGGGGCCTACTGGCAGGTGCCCCACAGTGCTGGGGAGTGGGGGTGGTGGGGAACATGAGTTGGACATGGGTGGGGGCCTGCTGGCAGGTGCCCCACAGTGCTGGGGGGTGGGGGTGGTGGGAGACATGGGTGGGGGCCTGGTAGAGGCTGCTCCTGCACTGCTGGGGTGTGGGGGTGGTGGGGAACATGAGTTGGACATGGGTGGGGGCCTGCTGGCAGGTGCCCCACAGTGCTGGGGGGTGGGGGTGGTGGGGAACATGAGTTGGACATGGGTGGGGGCCTGCTGGCAGGAGCCCCTCAGTGCTGGGGGTGGGGGTGGTGGGGAACATGAGTTGGACATGGGTGTGGGCCTGCTGGCAGGTTCCCCACAGTGCTGGGGGGTGGGGTGGTGGGGAACATGAGTTTGACATGGGTGTGGGCCTGCTGGCAGGTGCCCCACAGTGCTGGGGGGTGGGGGTGATGGGGAACATGAGTTGGACATGGGTGGGGGCCTGCTGGCAGGTGCCCCACAGTGCTGGGGGGTGGGGGTGGTGGGGAACATGAGATGGACATGAGTGGGGGCCTGCTGGCAGGTGCCCCACAGTGCTGGGGGGTGGGGGTGGTGGGAGACATGGGTGGGGGCCTTGTGGAGGGTGCCCCTGCACTGCAGGGGGTTTGGGGTGGTGGGGAACATGAGTTGGACATGGGTGGGGGCCTGCTGGCAGGTGCCCCACAGTGCTAGGGGGTGGGGGTGGTGGGGAACATGAGTTGGACATGGGTGGGGGCCTGGTGGAGGCTGCCCCTGCACTGCTGGGGGGTGGGGGTGGTGGGGAACATGAGTTGGACATGGGTGGGGGCCTGCTGGCAGGTGCCCCACAGTGCTGGGGGGTGGGGGTGGTGGGGAACATGAGTTGGACATGGGTGGGGGCCTGCTGGCAGGTGCCCCACAGTGCTGGGGGGTGGGGGTGGTGGGGAACATGAGTTGGACATGGGTGGGGGCCTGCAGGCAGGTGCCCCACAGTGCTGGGGGGTGGGGGTGGTGGGAGACATGGGTGGGGGCCTGGTGGAGGGTGCCCCTGCACTGCTGGGGGGTGGGGGTGATGGGGAACATAAGTTGGACATGGGTGGGGGCCTGCTGGCAGGTGCCCCACAGTGCTGGGGGGTGGGGGTGGTGGGGACATGAGTTGGACATGGGTGGGGGCCTGGTGGAGACTGCCCCTGCACTGCTGGGGGGTGGGGGTGGTGGGAGACATGGGTGGGGGCCTGGTGGAGGGGGCCCCTGCACTGCTGGGGGGTGGGGGTGGTGGGGAACATGAGTTGGACATGGGTGTGGGCCTGCTGGCAGGTGCCCCACAGTGCTGGGGAGTGGGGGTGGTGGGAACATGAGTTGGACATGGGTGGGGGCCTGCTGGCAGGTGCCCCACAGTGCTGGGGGGTCGGGTGGTGGGGAACATAAGTTGGACATGGGTGGGGGCCTGCTGGCAGGTGCCCCACAGTGCTGGGGGGTGGAGGTGGTGGGGAACATGAGTTGGATATGGGTGGGGGCCTGCTGGCAGGACCCCACAGTGCAGGGGGGTGGGGGTGGTGGGAGACATGGGTGGGGGCCTGGTGGAGGGTGCCCCTGCACTGCTGGGGGGTGGGGGTGGTGGGGAACATGAGTTGGACATGGATGGGGCCCTGCTGCCAGGTGCCCCACAGTGCTGGGGGGTGGGGGTGGTGGGGACATGAGTTGGACATGGGTGGGGGCCTAGTGGAGGCTGCCCCTGCACTGCTGGGGGGTGGGGTGGTGGGAGACATGGGTGGGGGCCTGGTGGAGGCTGCCCCTGCACTGCTGTGGGGTGGGGGTGGTGGGGAACATGAGTCAGACATGGGTGGGGGCCTGCTTGCAGGTGCCCCACAGTGCTGGGGGGTGAGGGTGGTGGGGACATGAGTTGGACATGGGTGGGGGCCTGGTGGAGGCTGCCCCTGCACTGCTGGTGGGTGGGGGTGATGGGAGACGTGGGTGGGGGCCTGGTGGAGGCTGCTCCTGTACTGCTGGGGGGTGGGGGTGGTGGGAGACATGGGTAGGGGCCTGGTGGAGGCTGCCCCTGGTGGCTGGGGGTGCAGGGGGACATGCGTTGGTTGGCAGTAGTGCAAGTTGACATGTGGGTTGGCTGGGGGGCATGGCCATGGTGGATGGGGTGCCTGCAGGACATGTGCAGGGTAGGCCCCTGTGGTGTGAGCCACCTGCAGGGGCCGTGGAGGGTGTAGAGGGAACACCTGGTAGGACCCACACGTGCAATTCACGTGTGGTGATCCCCGCGCAACCCAGTAATAGACGTACCCTGATGGAATCACGTGTGATACTTTCCGCGCACCCCTGATATACACGTACCCTGCTGATATCGCGTTTGAAACTTCCCGCGCACCCCGAAATACACGTAGCCAGGACATTCGTGTGTGGAACTCCCCGCGCACCCCTGATATACATGTACCCTGCTGACTTAGCGTGTGAAACTTCCCACGCACCCCAAGATACACGTAGCCAGGAGATTTGCGTGTGTAACTTCCCGTGCACCCCTGATATACATGTACCCTGCTGACTTTGCGTGTGAAACTTCCCACGCACCCCAAGATACACGTAGCCAGGAGATTTGCGTGTGTAACTTCCCACGCACCCCTGATATACATGTACCCTGCTGACTTTGCGTGTGAAACTTCCCACGCACCCCAAGATACACGTAGCCAGGAGATTCGCGTGTGTAACTTCCCGCGCACCCTGAAATACACGTAGCCAGGAGATTCGCGTGTGTAACTTCCCACGCACCCTGAAATACACATAGCCAGGAGATTTGCATGTGGAACTTCCTGTGCACCCCGAAATACACATAGCCAGGACATTCGCGTGTCGAACATCCCGCGCACCCCTAGAATACACGTACCCTGCTTATATTGCTTGTGAAACTTCCCGCGCACCCCGAAATACACGTAGCCTGGACATTCGCGTGTGGAACTTCCCGCGCACCCCTGGAATACATGTACCCGGCTGATATCGCGTGGGAAACTTCCCGCGCACCCCGAAATACACATATCCAGGACATTCGCGTGTGGAACTTCCCGCGCACCCCTGATATAAACGTACCCTGCTGAATTCACGTGTGAAAATTCCCGCGCACCCCTGATGTACACATACCCTGACGGAATCGCGTGTGGAACTTCAAGCGTACCCCTGTAATACACGTACCCTGCTGAAATCGCGTGTGGAACTTCCCGCGCACCCCTGAAATTCACGTAACCTGCTGAAATCGCGTGTGGAACTTCCCGCTCACCCCTGAAATACACGTACCCTGATGGAATCGCGTGTGAAACTTCCCGCGCACCCCTGAAATGCACGTACCCAGCTGAAATGACGTGAGGTACTTCCCACGCACCCCAGTGATACACGTAGCCCGATTGCCGTGCTGGTACAGGGTTAGCGCAGCCCTTTGCGCTGGATTGGGGATTTTGATGGCTTTTCCCTGCGCGAGAGGCGTTCTTGGGGGCGTAACTGGCGCTGCTGCAGGGTCGCTGCTCCACTGTGCGCCACGGCTGGTTTTGGTAGCTGGAATCCATGAATACGCTGTGCGCGGAAATGGGTTTTGGCGCACGCGGCTGGCGCAGGGATTCGCACATGCACACTGTGCGCCAGCCGCGTGCGCCACTTGTGCGCTGAATTCTATGAATTACCCCCTAAAAAACAAGACAATCCACCTGAGTTGGAAGGGCATGCCAGCATGAAATACTCCCATTGTAGTTTTAGTAATGAAAGAGGAGTTGTCTAATGCAGCTTTGTGTATGTTGTTTCAAATTTCAAATGACACTATTGATGCCAAAACTAGCTTCCACATAGGATAAGCAGCTATGTGTATATCTTTAATTTCTTAAGATATCTGTAAATGAAAAACCACATGTTACACTTTTGGCTGTGTCAATCCGATATGTAGTAGCTATAGCAAGTGAAAATCAACAATTTTCTGAAAATACTCAGAAAGATTGTCAAGAAAATGTAATGACTGTCTTCGATTTATTATAGCAGGAAACTGTTAGTGTAGATATATATGTAGGAATTTTGTATGAGTGTAACCATATGTGTCCACAATTAAAGAAAGATTACGGTACACAGGATATTTCTGAAAGATTTGTTTATGTTCCTATGCCTTATCAGAAAATTGTTATTTTTTCTTATCTTCTAACTAAAGCATTCCATGACATGCTATGCATTGACTGTGGTTGTAATGTACAATCTACACTGCAAAATCTAGTTTCAATAAGTGTATATTGGTTATGTTTCAAAGATACAGTATAGATGATAGGAACATTAACACGTCAGTAATGAATTTTGTAAATAGTCAAGTTTCTTTTAGTAAGAAAACATTTAAAACGTGTGCAATTATTTTTCATGAGGGTGTATCCATTCATTGTGGACATTTCAAAAAATGGTTGCATACAGAAGTAGATTGGCTTGTCCGTAATTACTTTATTGTCACACACCAAGCTAGATTGCCAAAGGGTTCAAAGAATGCTTACTTAATGTTGCTAGAACCAAAGTTTTAAAATATTTGTTGTGTATTCTTTGTGAATATAAACATACACAAGAAAAGTCTAAAAATTGAAGGATAGGTATTTTATGCATAAGTATAAGATAGATTGTTACTAGGATGTATTTTAAAATGAGTATGAAAATAATGTAGAGATAACATTCTGAAGATTACATAACATAGAAGAAAAAACAGCATTCTGATCTCTTCTACTTCTGTGTTATTGTATAAAACATTGTATATATGTACAAGTGTTCCTTATGAGTAAAAGTTTAGATAAGTGGCTCGATGTACATTATTTTGAGTCTTAGGGAGTGTAGAAGTTCATGACTGTTTACATATGAAAAAAGTAAACAGTAGGATGTAGATACAAAATAAATGAAGTACAATGTTTCTACAATGAATGATATCTAACTACTAGGAAGCGTTTTAGTGAAGGAATTAGATATATTGTGTCTTGCTTTTTATGTGTGTAGGTGGCCAGAATAAGGACACAAACATCATGTTTAAACATTATTCTAATTCAATAACAAAATGAGAAGAGATAATTTAAGTGTTAGTTTGTTCAATGTTTAAAGTTCTGCTGTTTGCTGTGTGGACATTTTTATTAAAGTCGTGTATACTGTCGTGTGTCATTACACTGTGGATGTTTTTTGTTTTTTATAGTAGTTTATACAAAATTGTCATTAGCTTCTTAAGTGTGTAGGTGGACAGATGATGATGCACACCAATTTGAAAAGAAGTATTCTGATGACAATATAGAGATAATTATTATATATTAAAAACATCTTTAAGATTTTACAACCAAAAGTATTCCACACTGCACACGACAATCTGCGCAAATACACAATTCCCATTTTTTAAACATTTCAAACACGATGTGTAGATTTTCAGAGGTCAATGTTAACTTCATATGTGTGAATGCGGCAAAACAAAGAACACACTTGTTAGGTTCTTTGTGTAGTTTGTGGTAAGTGTTAATATATTTACACACACACATGGTTTTACTGTCCACCTATTTTTTCAAATATTGGTATGACTAGACTTTAAAAAGGTTTACACTAAAATGTATGTTACAATGCTGGCATGTCTTCATACATTTATTTGTAAAAGTGAAAACATACGTAGGTTATATGTCTTGGTTTCCTGGTTAAGGTTGCATACATTAATTTGCACATTTTTCATTATTTAATATTTAATAATTTTGTACATAATTTATAAGTGCACAAACTATTGGCATTGTAGGCAATTCTATTTATAGTTCATAGTTACTGAAATGGTTAGTGTAGTTTAGATTATCATACAGCATTTATTTTATCTATAGTACAATGCTTCTCTTTGAAACTGGTATTCCGTTTAAGTTGTCATATAGAGATGTTTATATATATATATATATATATATTCAGTGAAAACACTTTGTTAAAGGGACGTTATGGTTAAGTTGGGCTACTAAAAAGCTATGAAATTCAGTAAAAAAAACTTTGTTAAAGGGACGTTATGGTTAAGTTGCGCTACTAAAAACCTATGAAATTCAGTGAAAAAACTTTGTTAAAGGGACGTTATGGTTCAAAGTAAAACCGAAAAACCCCTGAAATTCGGCACTTATGGTAAGATAAGCAACCATAACTCGCGCCGCCACCGTGCACTGCTAACACTAACACCCAGGACATCAAAGATGACATCACAAATGTCATTGATGACATCACTGATGACATCACGTGGCTGGCTCTCCCTTTTTTTCCTTTCCTGACATATCTAGGCCACATGATTTTCTTCAGTAACAGTCAGGAACTAAAAATAGTAAATTACTATATTCGTAGACTTATCCTTCAAGTATGTTCTTAGAATAATTCCCTTATGGTCCAGTCATACCATATGAAACATATACATAGGAGAAGTCACAACCTTGAAAGACAGCAATCCTTTTTGTGCATTAAAATGATCAGTAGATTTATCAGCACTTTCTGATACTTTTGATGTTTTTCTATTACTGTACTTTCCCTGTATATGCTCATATTTGTATATGTTGTACAAACACTATTTTCCTTAGGGTCCAGACACATCATGTGATATATAAAGATAGGGTAAGTAACAGCTTTGAAACAGAGTAATCATTTCTCTCCATAAAGGTAATCAGTTAGGTTATGAACACTTTCTGCTACTATTGCTGTTTCTTTTTCCTACTTCAATTCCCTTGTATATATTCATATTTGTATGTGGTGTTGTCTCTTTGTGATTTGTGCATAATAATGCAATTATGTAGTAAGTGGGTTTTATTACCTACTTATCACAAGTATCACTGTACGCAAAACTCTAATATGAAAACAGTTATCATTTCAATATTCAACATGGCAAGCTTATGAATATTGCAATCATATATGCGGCACACAATGCCTAGGTTTCTACATGAGTACCTTAGTATACTGGATTGAAGTTAATAATAGAATGCTATTTATATCAATGCATAGCTTAATGCACTGATTAGCACTTGATATTTATTCCAATAATCTTTGACACTTTTTTTATTAACATTACACTAAGAATCCCTTGTACAGACTTTTCATGAAAGGTAAATACGCATGTGATGTCATCAGTGATGTCATCAATGACATTTGTGATGTCATCTTTGATGTCCTGGGTTTTTCCCCTTTGAGGTTGGCTCTGAAAAGAGACATTTTTTTTTTTTTTGCAGATGCTGTTATTTTGTATTTTTTTTTTCTTACTTTACTCCTAAAATCTTCACATAACCCTCTCCAAAGCAACCCTTACATTCCAAAACAGAATGGCATTTCCCATAAAAGATAAGGAAATGCCATCTTCTTTAAAATAAACAGCATTACTGGAATCAATATTCTCATTATTTCAGAAGAACATACCAGCTCTAAGCATGAAGGCACACATGCCTCGGTTGATTACACACCTAGCATTGTTTTGCTGAGGACAAAAAACTGAACTATTGTCCCATATTTCCCTAGGTACTAATCCAGAAAAAATTACTTTGGCATTTGGAAGGATGTTCATTACTGCTTGAACCAAGTATTCCAAATCTGCCACCAAAGTAGGGGCACTGACATAGCCCAAATGGAAAGCACCATAGTGCAAAACTACCACATGGGGACTGTTGATCCTGCCCATATCTTCATAAACTTGTACAATTCCCTGTACATTGCAATCAGGCACAGTGCTCCACACCACCTCCACTCCTTTAAGATCAAAATTCTTTGCAACATGCCTGCATTGAGCATACTGTTGTAAAACATGCAAAAACATATCTCCGAGCACCAACACACTGACTTTCTCCACTTCTGCCATCTTCACTACACAAAGTCTCTTTGAACACAAATCCACAACCACAACCTCAACATCTGATTGGCTGATCCCTATAGTCTTCTTTCCATGCTGGATTTGATGGAAAACCCTGGATGTAGCACGCCCTGTCCGCAGACCGCATAACTTTTAGACAGCCCTTCTACCATTTCCACTTCATTCTCTGTGCCATTCCCTCATTGGATACAGCTAATCAGGCACACAATACGGAGAACGTCCTCAGAACACCCCCATTTTGTTTATTTTTGAACATTTCAGGACCCCGCGAGTGTTCTTACAACACATTGAACTTGCCAGCGAACAATACGGACAAAATCCTCAGAACACCCCCATTTTCTTTATGTACGAACATTTCAGGACACTGCGAGTGTTCTTAGAACACTTTCAGCTTGACAACGAACAATACAGACAACGTCTTCAGGACACCCCCTGCGAACATTCCAGGACACCACGAGTCTTCTTAGAACACTTTCAACTTGACACCGAATCCATTCTGTTTATTTACGAACATTTCAGAACAGCTGTTTTGTCCGCAGAAAAATCGAATACAATAAAAGTGTCTAGCACATAAAAAAAACAGAACATTGAACCTATCTCATACTCCCCACCCTCCCCAAACACTCTTACACACCAACACACTCCACTAAATACAATTTTTAATCCAAGTTTCACCGTGCTATCTGCGGTCGTCCGCGAATGTAAGATGGCGGGCACCACAGAAAATCTGACGCGCTTCACGTACCATGCCGTCAAATCAGCGAACACATTGCATGTCCGCGGACATCATGCAAGCCGCTCGGCCAATCAGGGCACTGTCCGCGGAGCGAACCGGGAAGTCCGTCCGCGGAGCGAATAGAGATATCACTAATTTTTTTGACTTACATTTTGGTCACTTAAAAAAAAAACTACTGGATGGATTTACACCAAATTTGCAAACACACGCTTTCGGGACCAAGCCCCCGCTCCTGCCACAAATTTGGTGTAAATCCCTCCAGCGGTTTGGACTGTAGGTATGCGCAAAGTTTTTTCCCATTATGTCTATGGGAAAAAACAAAAGTTTTGGGACCCCCCCTATAACTTTGCCCCCACTGGACCAAACCTCTCCAAACTTTGCAAAACAATTCAGAGTGGGACATATACCTTTTTTGCAAGGTTTGGTGAGGATTCGTCCAGAGGGAGCGAAGTTATAAGCCACCCAAAGAATTCTCTTCCTATGGAAACACCAACTTAACCATAACTACATGGACGCCTCTGCGTCCATGTAATATATATATGTATTCAGTGAAAAAACTTTGTTAAAGGGACGTTATGGTTCCAAGTAAAACCAAAAAAAACCCTGAAATTCGCCAGTTATGGTAAGCTAAGCAACCATAACTCGCGCCACCACCGTGCACTGCTAAGACTAACACCCAGGACATCAAAGATGACATCACAAATGTCATTGATGACATCACTGATGACATCACATGTGTTTGTACTTTTCATGAAATACGTGTACAAGGGATTCTTATTATAATGTTGTGAAAAAAGTGTCAAGGATCATTGCAATAAATATCATACCCTAATGAGTGCTTTGAACGATGCATTGATATATATATAGCATTCTATTATGGGTTTCTATCTAGTATCCTGAGCTACTAATGGAGAAACAAAGCATTGTGTGCAGAGTTTTCATAGCTTACCATAACTTGCGATTTTCAGGGGTCTTTCGGCTGTACTTAAAACCATAACGTCCTTTAAACAAACTTTTTTTAATATCACGCAAAAAATATACAGACATGGTGTGCAAAAACCAACTTCTACAGATGTCTTTACACAGAATGTTGCAAAGTAAGAATTTATGCTCGTTCACAGTGAAGGTCAGCTGCTTCAATTTTTTTCTCGGGCCCCGGAGAGGCTCACGAAGCGGACTATAAGGTTGTATTGTGTTTTGACCTTGACAGACAGAGATTGTGATGAAAGACTCCTCTTGAAGGAGTGTTGCTAAAACGTAAGAGAAGATAAGGATGAAATGTATGAAACGAAACCACTTTTATATATTATATCACTATGCGAAAGATCGTTGGCACACGCAGAGTCATATTGTGGGACTGCACCACTCGTAGACAATGGAAATTGCAATTGTACTGTAAGTAACCCTTTAGATTATTTTATACCAAATATAATTACAATAGCTTAGCATTAAAGACCGCTCAAGTTGAGCTTGTTTGTTGAAAGTGGCATAATGTTTTCTACCGCGCACTATCACCGCCGAATTGAACCCCTGTTGTTTAGAGGGCTCTGAAAAAGGCAGACGACATAGGGTGGGTAAATAGAAATAATTTAACCGGTCTATAGGCGGTCAAGCGCTCTACTCGCTGTGCCACTTCACTGTAGCCTGTCAAATGGCACAGTGAGTACAACGCTCGCTTTGACATCCGTGAACAGCTTGCTAACGCAAGTTCGAATCCCGGCAAGGCCAAACTCAGCCTTTCATCCTTCCGTGGTCGATAAATGAGCACCACACACCGCGGTTAATAATAAGCACTGCGTAGATTTAGCGCTTTATGATTGGGAAAATATTATTATTTTATTATTAACATACTCCGTTGCACTATCTTCGATAGCAAATAGTTTCACGCCCTAATAAATAAAATGATGATTTTTAATGAAGATCGGCTGGTGAGACTAATTTATGTTTTTTAAAACAGGTATGTGGCCCCATTTTGCCTATGTCACGATTTACAGAATCCAGCGGATGGGGTCTTCAACTGCCAGGTGCAGGTCCAAATATGCAACTTCATGACCCTCACCATTTTATGGGACAATCGCCAAGGACCAATATGCCCTTACGCAGTACTAGCGGCTACAAACAACATACCGACCAATAGGGTGGTCTAATGGCTCGTTTTTGGAGCAACCTTCCGATTATCAGAGCGACCATTTACTGCTTTTATCATAAACCAACAGCCTATCTACTGCAAAGGAACAACGCGTGGCTCCAAATAAACTTTTGCTGATTGACAGCAGAGACCATAGCAAATCGCTGAATATTCACTAAACATTTAATGTGAAATGAATGTACTTTACCAAATGTACAATCCTGCTGTTTACTTTTAAACCACAGTTTCATATTCCGAATTGTGGCGCACTGAGTTGTAAGCTGATCTAACACCCTCTGTACCGCAAAGGAACATCGCCTGCCTCAACATGAACTTTTGCGGATCGACAACAAAGACAAATGCAAATTGCTGAATATTCTCTAAACATTTGATGTCAAATAAATGTACTTTACAAAATTTACAATCTTGCTGTTTGCTTAAAAATCACTGTTTCATATTCCGAATTGTGGCGCGCTGTGTTGTGACATAATATGTGTTGTCTTCCGGGTTCTGTGTAAAGTCACTTAGGACTGGAGAGAACTGGGCGCGTTCGATGACGCACCCTTTAACGTCACGGAGAGAGGCGGGGAATATGAATGCTTTGATAATATCAGGCTTAGGGGCGGGAGATATGATTTAGTGTCGCAAAAGCAAGTCAGCCAGGTCAATAGCGCCAGTCATAGGATTATCACATAATGTCGGCGCACACCAACCGGATTTATCATTTCTTTAGTGGACAAAAAGTCGGTTGACGCCCATAGGAAATTGTACTATTAGCGACAAAAGGAGTGGTCTTAAAACACTTTCACCCTGACGACGAACAATACAAACAACGTTCTCAGAACACCCCTATTTTGTGTAAGTGCAACCATTTCGGGACACCGCGAGTGTTTAGACAGATTACAATACGGACAGCGTCCTGAGGACACCCCCAGTTTGTGTATTTACGAACAATTAAGTACACCGCGAGTGTTCATAGCTCATTTTTACCTTCCTTGCAAACAAAAATGACACATACTCCGTCCTCTAAACACCCCACCATTTAGTTTATTTACAAAATGTCAGAACAGCTGTGTTCTCCGCGGACAAATCGAACGCAACAAAAACATCTAGCACATAAAAAAAAAAAACATTGAACACTCTTACACACCAACACAGGGCACTAAATACAATTTTTTATCCACGTTTCACCGCGCTGTACGTGGTCGACGGCGAATACAAGATGGCGGGCGCCACAGAAAATCTGACGCGCTCCATGCCCCTCGCCGTCCAATCAGCGAACACGTCACATGTCCGCGGACATGACGCAAGGCCATGGGCCAATCGGGGTGCTGTCCGCGGAGCGAACAGGGAAGTCCGTCCGCGAAGCGAACACAGATATCACTAATTTTTTTGCCTTACATTTTGGTCATTTTTTAAAAAACTACTGGACGGATTTACACCAAATCTGCAAAAGCACGCTTTCGGGACCAGGCCGCCACTCCTGCTGCAAATTTGGTGTAAATCCGTCCAGCGGTTCGGGCTGTAGCCGTGCACAAAGTTTTTTCCCATTCAGTCTATGGGAAAAAAAAAAGTTTTGGGACTCCCCTATAACTTTTGCCCCCCTGGACGAATCGTCACCAAACTTTGCAAAAATGTTTAGAGTGGGCCATATACTTTTTTTTACAAAGTTTGGTGAGGATTCGTCCAGGGGGAGCGAAGTCATAAGCCGCCCAAAAAGTGCTCTTCCTATGGAAACACCAACTTAACCATAACTACATGGCCACTACCGAGGCCATGTAATATATATATATATATATATATAATATGTATATATATATTCAGTAAAAAACGTACCTTATGGTTCCAAGTAAAACCGAAAAACCCCTGAAATTCGTAGTTATGGAGTTATGGTAAGCTAAGCAACCATAACTCGCGCCACCACCGTGCACTGCTAAGACTAACACCCACGACATCAAAGATGACATCAAAAATGTCATTGATGACATCACTGATGACATCACATGTCTGGCTCACTTGTTTTTCCTTTAATGACATATCTAGGCCACATGGTTTTCTTCAGTAACAGTCAGGAACTAAAAATTATAAACATACTATATTTGTAGACTTATCATTCAAGTATGTTCTTACAGTAATTCCCTTAGGGTCCAGTCATATCATATGAAACATATACATATGGGAATACACAAGCTTGAAAAACAGCAATTCTTTCTGTGCATGAAGATAATCAGTAGAGTTAGCACTTTCTGATAGTTCTGATAGTTCTGTTTTTTTTTTTTTATTACTGTATTTTCCCTGTATATGCTCATATTTGTATACATTTGTATACATTGTACTCACACTACTTTCCTTCGGGTCCTTAGGGTAAATAGCAGCTTTGAAACAGAGCAATCATTTATTTGCATAAAGATAATCAGTTAGGTTATGAATTGTTTCTGCTACTACCTCTGCTTTTTTGCTTACTTCACTTTCCCTGTATATACCCATATTTGTATGTGTTATTGTGTCTTTGTGTTTTGTCTGTAATAATGCAATTATGTTATACGTGGGTTTTATTAGCTAATTATTACGTATTTCACAGTACACAAAACTCTAATAAGAAAACAGTCATCATTTCATTATTCAACATATCAACATTATGAATATTATACCTTCATCATGTATGCTGCACACAATGCCTATGTTTCTGCATGAGTACCTTAGTATACTGGATAGAACTTTATAATAGAGTGCTATTTATAGCAATGCATCGCTTAATGCACTAATTAGCTCTTTAAATGTCCGCAGACAAGTTCGGACAACAGCACCACTAGCCAAAAAGTCTGGGGGATATGTTTAATTGTTATATCTTAACATATGAACATTTTACAAATTCACAAACCAGCACACATACACATTATCAGGGTAATTCATAGAATTTCGCACAAAAGTGTTGCACGCGGCTGGCGCACAGTGTCCCCAATGCGATACACTGCGCCAGCCGCGTGCGATAAAATCCATTTCATCGCACAGCATATTCATGGATTTTAGCCTCCAAAACCATCCGTGGCTCAGAGTGGCGCAGCGACCCTGCAGCAGCGCCAGTTACACCCCAAGAACGCCCTTGTGCAAGGAAAAGCCATCAAAATCCCCAATTCATCGCAAATGTCTGTGCTAACCCTGGACCAGTTCACAGGGCTGCCAATGAGAAAACGCCGAGCGCGGAACGTGTACACACGATTGTCCTGGGTACGTGTATATCAGGGGTGCGCGTGAAGTAACACACGCGATTCCATCAGGGCACGTGTATTTCAGGGGTGCGCGGGAAGTTCCACACGCGATTGTCCTGGGTACGTGTGTTCCAGGGATGCGTGGGACGTTTCACACGCAAATTCAGCAGGGTACGTGTATTTCAGGGGTGCGCAGGAATTTCCACACGTGTTTTTCATGAGTACGTGTATTCCAGTGGTGCGCGGGAAGTATCACACGCAAATTCATCAGGGTACGTGTATTTCAGGGGTGCGCAGGAAGTGTCACACGTGATTCCATCAAGGCACGTGTATTTCAGGGGTGTGCGTGAAGTTTCACACGCAAATTCAGCAGGGTACGTGTCTTTCAGGGGTGCGCGGGAAGTTCCACACGCGATCGTCCTGCGTACGTGTATTCCAGGGGTGCGCGGGAAGTATCACACGCGAATCCAGCAGGGTACGTGTATTTCAGGGGTGCGTGGGGAGTACTACACGTGAATTGGCCGTGTGGGTCCTCCCAGGTGTTCCCTCTACACCCTCCAAGGCCCCTGCAGGCAGCCCACACCACAGGGGACTACCCTGCACCCCTGCTCATGTCCTGCAGGCAGCACATCCACCATGGGCATGCCCCCCATCCCAGCCACATGTCACATTGCACTACTGATCAACAATGCATGTCTCCCAGCACCCTCACCCCCCAGCACTGTGGGGCACCTGCCAGCAGGCCCCCACTCATGTCCAACTCATGTCCCTCTGCACCCCCACCCCCCAGCATCCAGGGGCACCCTCCACCATGCCCCCATTCATGTCTACCAGCACCCCCACCCCCCAGCATCCAGGGGCACCCTCCACCAGGCCCCCACTCATGTCCAACTCATGTCCCCCTGCACCCCCACCCCCCAGCAGTGCAGGGGCACCCTCCACCAGTCCCTCACTCATGTCTCCCAGCACCCCCACTCCCCCGCAGTGCAGGGCACCCTCCACCATGCCCCCACTCATGTCTCCCAGCACCCCCACCATGCCCCCACTCATGTCTCCCAGCACCCCCAGCAGTGCAGGGGCACCCTCCACCATGCCCCCACTCATGTCTACCAGCACCCCCACCTCCCAGCACTGTGGGGCACCTGCCAGCAGGCCCCCACTCATGTCCAACTCATGTCCCTCTGCACCCCCACCCACCAGCATCCAGGGGCACCCTCCACCAGGCCCCCATTCATGTCTCCCAGCACCCCCACCCCCCGCAGTGCAGGACACCCTCCACCATGCCCCCACTCATGTCTCCCAGCACCCCCACCCCCCAGCACTGTGGGACACCTGCCAGCAGGTCCCCACTCATGTCCAACTCATGTCCCTCTGCACCCCCACCCCCCAGCATCCAGGGGCACCCTCCACCATGCCCCCACTCATGTCTCCCAGCACCCCCACCCCCCAGCATTCAGGGGCACCCTCCACCAGGCCCCCTCTCATGTCTCCCAGCACCCCCACCCTCCCGCAGTGCAGGGCACCCTCCACCATGCTCACACACATGTCTCCCAGCACCCCACCCCCGTGCACTGTGGGGCACCTGCCAGCAGGCCCCCACTCATGTCCAACTCATGTCCATCTGCACTCCCACCCCCCATCATCCAGGGGCACCCTCCACCATGCCCCCACTCATGTCTCCCAGCACCCCCACCCCCCAGCATCCAGGGGCACCCTCCACCATGCCCCCACTCATGTCTCCCAGCACCCACACCCCCCAGCACTGTGGGGCACCTGCCAGCAGGCCCCCACTCATGTCCAACTCATGTCTCTCAGCACCCCCACCCCCCAGCATCCAGGGGCACCCTCCACCAGGCCCCAACTCATGTCTCCCAGCACCCCCACCCCTCAGCAGTGCAGGGGCACCCTCCACCAGGCCCCCACTCATGCCCAACTCATGTCCCCCTGCACCCCCACCCCCCAGTAGTGCAGGGGTACCCTCCACTAGGCCCCCACTCATGTCTCCCAGCACCCGCACCCCCCCGCAGTGCAGGGCACCCTCCACCATGCCCCCACTCATGTCTCCCAGCACCCCCACCCGCCAGCAGTGCAGGGGCACCCTCCACCAGGCCCCCACTCATGTCCAACTCATGTCCCCCTGCACCCCCACCCCCCAGCACTGCAGGGGCACCCTCCACCAGGCCCCCACTCATGTCTCCCAGCACCCCCACCGCCCCGCAGTGCAGGGCACCCTCCACCATGCCCCCACTCATGTCTCCCAGCACCCCCACCCCTCAGCAGTACAGGGGCACCCACCACCAGGACCCCACTCATGTCCCCCAGCCACCACGTCATCAGAATCTAGATCCCTGGCCCTTATGGGCTGCCTCCACATGCCAAACACCCACCCAAGTATTGCATCCACCCACTTAGAAATGCCAATTACATGATACAACCCCAATGGCAAGTATGTAAATGAACACATGTCCCTCACATAGACACAATGGGTATCAGTGAATGTCAAAACACATATCATGCCATGCATGAAACCAATGAGATGCTACTACACATTGAAGTTTGATGAAGAAAATGTATTAAAAGCAACATAAATGGAATCAAAAATAAACAAACGACAATGGGAATTAAAAACAAAAAACAGCATGTCCGTAAAATAATTTAAAACCACAAATCATAATCCAAAGGAAAGGTGTCCAAAGTCACAGTTCGAAAAAGTAAATCCAAAGGAAAATCAAAACCGAAAACCATTGCTCCATGGGTAAATTCCAAATAAAAAAATTGAATCCAACAGTCAACTATATACAGCTTAACCAATCCAGGGTCCATGATCCCAACAGAAGAAATGAAACCTATCTACTAATACTACCTAATTAAAAAAATATATAGAAAAATGTGGTCCTTTGTCCAAAAGGTAAAAAAAAACCAGAAAAACCAAAGGAAACCTAACACTAACTACATAACTATTTACAAGGGCAGCAGGCTAGTCCGACGGCTCACTTCGGGATGTTCCGGGCCAGGGCATCATCGAACTCCTGCTCAATGTCCCGGAGGCGGTCCTCCTCCATGGCCCCGAGGGTCTGCAGGGCCGACGTCATGTTCTCCTCCAACTCCCTGCGGATTGTCTCGTGGCACTCGTGCCCGCCTCAGGGCCCTCCGTATGGAGTTCTCTGCCCTGACCATCGTGAGCAGTTCCTCTTCCACCCGCTGCCGCTCCGCATCTATGGCATGCGCCAACCGCTGCCACAGGTAAGACTCTTCCCATCCTGGGTCCTCCTGCCCTCCGGCCGATGCCTGCCCCTCCGATGTCAAAGGCCCCGAGCCATCATGGCTCCCACCTCGTTGATGCTGCTGCTGTGCCTGTGCCCGTGCCCTGGCTCCTGCTGCCTGCACATTCTCCACCGGCCCGGGTGCAGTCGTTGATGTGGCCACCTTTGCTGGACGTCCGACTCCCGACTGTGGCAGGGATGTGTCCTCCACCAGCCTGGCCGCACCGTCAGAGGCAGCTCCACAGGGCACCCAGGTGACAAATGGGTGGAAAGATGGCACGGAGGACGACTGGCGCATAGGGTGTTCAGTTGAGGAGGGGGTCGGAACAAGCTCCAGCAAACGGAGGAATCCGGCCTGGGTGACCTGTCCCAGTAGGCCGACGCGGTCAACGAGCCATTCGAGATGACGTGCAGTCTCCTCATGAAAAGACTGCAGGTCACCTCGCATAGCCCATTGACGCAACGCCACACCAGTCAGGACAGGCTCAACCCGTACCTGGATAGCCACGTCTGCAGGCAGAGGAAGGACAGTTGTTGTAAGCTCATCTCCCTGCCTGAAAACGGGTCTGGACGTAGGCATCCCTGCTGGTGCAAGATGATGCAGTGACAGGATCAGGGACAGGATTGCACACAGGCACCTCCACGGCGGCCTCTGCTGCCTCCTGTCCCTGGTCCTGCACTGCACCACTAGCACCAGTGGAATCCCCACCTCCAGTCACTGTCTCTGTCGCTTGCATGGCCTCCTCCTCCACCAAACCCCCCACCAACCTGGATGACTCCGTGCCATCTTCCCCCGTTGGGCCCTGTGGGGTCCCAGCTGCCCCTTCTGCTGCCGAGGAGTCCAACTCCGACCTCCGCCTCTTGGACCTTCCCCCGGTAGCTTCGGCCTGGGACACGGCACCGGACTCCTCACTCCCCGACGAGATGACAACCTGGGAGGGAAGCCGGGCCTTGCGTCTTCGGCTGGCGGTGCGATCCCCGCCGCTGCGCTCCACAGCACCTTCTCCGCCCTCTTCATCAGTTGACGCTGCAGACAGGGAGAAATAAAACACAGGCATCAGGGAACTGTACAATGGACACATACACACATGACAGTTGTACATGAGTGGCATTGGCAAACCTCAGACATGGCATCACAATCGCCAACACACATGTCATTTCAACTCGCACATATGAGCCATACCACAGCCATATCGCAACAGCCAGCACATCCATACACATACAACAGCATGAGCAGGCAAAGGTGACCCAGACATCACATGCAACACAGGGAGTGCACTACACATGCACACACACCACCACACTTGCATGCATGTGTACACCTTTGCCAACTGTCGCAGTGTTCAGATTGGCATCCATGTCACATCTGCCAATCAGGCTTCCACATCCCGCTGTCACATGCATCTATGCTGCATCACTGTTGCACCCTTGTCAAATACACATACATGCAGCTCAAACCAACATCCATGTGTGACATCACGAACATGCCTACTTACATACATATTCATCCAAACATGTGTGCCCACACAACTGCATTTGGCATGCAAGCCTATACACACAAGCACCATCCATGTCTCACACATGAGAGCCCTTGCATGTGTTAGCCTCACGGCCCTGTACACCCCACCCCATACTTGGCCCCATAAAAACACATGGGCAACCTGCACGCTACTGGCACATCACCACATGCACAGCTTACAATGATGATGCATTTACACTTACCGCTCGACTCCAGACGGGTCTGCCTCTCAAGGACCTGGACGTGGAGGGCTGGGGATATGCGTTCCAGGACCCTCATCTGATCGTCCGACAAGTGGCCCTGGCGCCCCTTAGCATCCGCTGCCTTCAAGAGGTGCCGGGCCTTGTTGAGGGTCCTGGACCTGAAGTCCTCCCAGCGCTTCTTGACATGATGGAATAGTCGGACTGCCACCCCCTTCGCGTTGATGGCAGTCACGATGTCCGTCCAGATCCGAGTCCGTCCTTCCTTGTCGGCGCGCAAACTTCCGAAGAGGACATCATACTGCCCCAGGACTTGCTCCACCAGGACACCAACTTCGGTGGCAGTGAAGCTGGTGCCCCTCTGCCTCTCTGGCCGGGGGTTGCCAGTGGTGCCAGATGTTGCAGTGCCCGACATGACAACCCCAGAGGCAGGAGTGGGTGGGCAACTGGGTCATGGGGCTGGTCTGTGGAGTGATGGAATCCCAGTCGGGAGTCTTCGGTTCCAGCAGGGGTGGTCACAGCAACAGAACCCCTGGCTGATGTGCAGGCAACAAATGGCAGGGCACGTGGGCCGTAGGCAATCAGGCAGCAGCAGATGGCAGGTGGGAGCGTGCTCGGGCTCTGGGGGGCAGTAATTCGGCCTTCTGGGCAAGAGCCTGGTCTTTCGTGTGCTTACGCATGGCCAGCTTGATATGGAGTGATTTGGCATGTGAAAATCCAGCGCGTCTGCGTGTAATTCGAGGAAAGGGCCTTAGCGTGTAAGCGCGTCAGCACACGTACGCGAATTCATTGGCCCAAAGGCCACCAGCGCGTATGCGCATCTGTGACGTGTGCGCGGGTGTTTCCCTGTACACGGGTGCATGTTACACATCCAATGACTGCACGTCAGAGTGTCAGCTCGTGTAATTGGAGGATGGGGCCTTAGCGCGTACATGCAGAAGTGACGCTGGACGTGTGGGCATGTTTAAAAGGTACTTGTAGAACGCCATTTCCTTGTACGTGCTTTTCGTGGAGAGCGAGTGGGTGAAATCTGTACTTCTTGTTGGTTCACACGCAATTTACTTCACGGCGTTCCAAGTTCGTACTCCCTGTTACCTCTGACAGCTTTTTCTCTTTTTGTCTTTTTCCTGGGCCTGTTTCCTCAAACATCGTTCACTTCTCCTGTTGTCCTGTCTCCTCAGACAGCGTACAATTCTTCTTTTGGCGGGGGTGTTGCCAACGCGCACACGCACGTATTTTTCACATGATCTTTCCTGGCAGACGGTGAGTCGCGCACGTATTTAACATCTGTGCTTGCCCTGTGTGTTGCCTACCCCTTCAGAGGTCAGTCTAGGCTGCGTGTGACACGCATACGTTCATTTTTGTGTTTCTGGGTGCCACAGCGTAGTGCAGGTTTATTTTTCCACGCACGTGGTCTAGGAGGGGTTGCATGCACATTATCTCCCTTTTTTGGGGTGCCTGTGCATTGCGTGACCCGTCATCTTCCCCCAGGGGTCACATACAGCCTTGCTAGAGCACTAGGGTACGAATTCCATCTAGTACCCTACCCCTTTGACCCCCAATCGCCCAGGACAATAGTTCACTGCAACTCCCATACGCACAACAACATCAGTGCCATGGTTGGGAGGCGAGCACGCGGTAAGGGTGGCCGTGGTGGATACGGTAGGGGACGTGGCTGGGACTTGCAGGGTGCCCCTACCCCCCCATGTGTGGGTGTCCAGTCAGGGACACCCATGCCCCCCCTGGTTGAGGGTAACGTGGCTGACACCATCCCTGCTCAGCCCTTGTTGGACCAGCCCATTGTGGCACCAGACCTGGTACAGGGTGACTCCATGGCTGACTTCCAGGTCAGCAGGTCTAGGCCACGTGTGGTGGTGCACGTTGGTGTCACCAGGCCACGTGGATCAGGGGCAGCTATGCCATCTGCTGCCCCGAGTAGGCAGGGTGGGGAGGCTGCAGGGGCAGCTGCGGCTCCATCCACCCCAGCTCCGAGTCTCCCAGCCAGGACAGTGTCGGTCCCAGTCCATCCTGCTGACGTTCCCCCTGACTACATCACACTTCAGCTAATGCCTGCACCAAGTCCCATGGTGAGTGTTCATTCCGACACTCCTAGTCCACAGTCCACTGGGGCTCCTGCCCCTAGTGTCCAGAGTGGTGTAGGACACTCAGGATCCCCACCACCTTCCAAGCGGAAGAGGAAGAGTGCTCGTCCAGTACAGGCTGATGCCCCAGACACGGCTACACAGTCCGGCCCACCAAGGAAGCCCAGCTTCAATCAGGTCGAACTTGATGCACTTGTTGAGTATGTGTCCGCACATGAAAGCAAAATGGTGATTACTGCAGGATGCAAGACCACACCTGCACAACGTCAGGCACACTGGCAGACCATCGCAGACCTCATAAGTGCCCTTGGATTCATGAGGCGCACAGCTAATGATTGCTACAAGCGCTGGAATGACCTGAAGCGCAGGGCAAAGAAAAAGCTGGCCTCAAGTCATGCCGCAACTCTAGTGACTGGAGGTGGGTCTCCAGCAGAGGACATAGAACTCACTCCACATGAGTATGTTGCTGGGACCTATGTCACGGAGGAACAGATCCAAGGCGTGGGAGACCTGCCAGATTACGAGGCATTGTCCGGTGAATGCACATGCATGTGTGTGTCATCCATGTGCATGGTGTGTGTGTGAGGGCTTCTGATTGAGTGCCAGGTGAGGGTGTGTGTGCCTGAGTGGTTTGGGTCATCCATGTGCTTCATCCAATACATTCTGCGCACCAGGATTTGGGTATTGCAGTATCCCTTCCGGCAACAGTAGACATTCAGCCCAACCTCACGCCAGTTGCACTTGAAGTGTCATCTTGCCACAACATAGTTGCATATTATTCTGTGTTCATTCAGGCTGATTGTCTGCATTCCACCACTTTCACTAGGCATTTCTCAGTCCTATTGTCACATGTGTGACATGGCTACGGTACATGCCATCTGTGTGATGGCATGTGTCATGTATGTGTATTGGACATGCCAATCATAGGCCAATGTGTGATGGCACTGCTAGCCAGCATGCAGCAAATGTGTTGGTCTTCCATCTTGGTGTCATCAATGTGGGCCATTTGCCTCCCCTTCATACGCAGTGGCGGTGCATGCATGGGAGGGTTATAGTCATGTGGGACATGTGTCAATGAAGTACTGTTTCTGTTGCTTCTCAGCCCTAATTGTGTGCCCTGGTGCTAATGCCTGTTCCCATTTCTTTTCTTTCATGTCTTTGCAGGGGATGATGCACTTGATACTGCCTGGGCTGTGGAGATGGTGCAGATCCAGGAGGGGTCTCAGGCCCGACCGGGCACCAGTGAGGGACGTGGTGTGGTGGTGGGTGAGAACCCACACTTGCTGCAGACCATCATCTCAAGGAGTGTCTCTGGGTGCACCTCCCCCGAGCTCTATTCAGGTGTCGATTCGGATGATGAGACCTATGTGCCGTCGCAGGTAAGTGTTTCTGGGAGGGATTCTGTACTGTCCAACCCACCTGTACCAGGGGTAGAACCCTCAATGGGGCTGTCAGTGTTGGTAGGTCTGCCTTTGGTGGTTACGGGTGCAGGGTCACACTCTGCAACATCTGATCCTGTTCCTGGGCCAGCAGATCAGAGGGGGAATGCAGTCCTGCAGCCTCGGGCAGTGCCGGCACAGCAAGGCGCAGTTCGCCTTGCCCCAGACAGGTGTGGTGCCCGCCAACGCGGTGGCCGTACGCCACCTGGCAATACCGCATGGGAGCAATCCATATACGGTATGGCAAACCAACAGGCAGCATCATCTGAGATGATGGCTCAGGCCATGGATAGGGTGGCCACTTCCATTGTCCCCCAAGAAAGGCTGATTGAACAACTACAGCAGGCAACAGACTCCATTTGCCAGTCACACAGGGAGGACATGTTGGCGCAAGATCCACACAGGTGGGTTTTGGTGTGCACCCTGTCCTCGGACCTCCTGGCTGGCCTCCCCCACCCCCCCTGGCCCATTCATGGCCATTTTTGATTTTTGATTTTTGAATTTTGATTTTTGATTTTTTGGACAGTGTGTTGCCTTGTGTGGCTCCCGTGGGCATACGCTGTATTGTGGCTGGGCACATGCAGGCTTGTCCTGAATTTGGGTCAGATACTTGGGTTTGTGTGACACACACTCCTCCTGCTTCCCGTTTCCATGGGCTTGCAAAGGGTGTGCCCAAGTGACATTGACTTACACAGTGACGTTGGACTCCCATTTGATGTGTGGGCAGTCTGCAGTCAATACTGTCTATACATTCCTAGTGCATATTGTTGTTGTATTGTACACTGCATGGTGTATTGATATGTGCCTATGCATCCATCTCATCCTCCTAATTTGCAGGTCCATTTCTCATGTCTTGTAAGCAGTGCACCTACACTTTTGCGTGGCGCTAACACTGTACAGTGGAAGTGTTTGAAGTGCTGGCATTATCAGGTAGTGAGGCTACAAATTGTTTAAGTCCGTACTGTCATGTTTATGGTAGGTTGGAGGTTGTGTAGGTGATTAGTATTATTGGTAAATATTTGGTAATGTGTGTTGTTGGTCCTGCATTACTGTGAGCATTTCATGTGTGGCCAGTTTCCATTAGGGACACTGTATTTTGTGACACATGCGTCATGTTGTGGGGATTAATTTGTTTGCTCTCACATAGCATGACATGCCATGGTGTGTTGTGTGGCGGTGCCAGGGAGGGGTTGGGTGACATGGCACTGTTCTCATGTTGTATTTTGCAAGTGGGTATTCATGTTTGCTGCATGGAAGTGTGTCTTTTGATGACACTGCATTGGTGGTGTTTGTGTAGGTAGGGATGCACACATTGTGACACTTCCAGATGAACAATCTCAGGCTGCTATGGTTCTGACAGTTGACTGTCCCTTAATTCATCATAATTGTCAGATTGAGTCATCATTGATTGTCAGATGGTATGTGCCAGGGCTGTGTGCACTCCACAGGGGCGTGATTTCTATGTGAAGTAATGAGCCACCAGCTGCGTACGGGCTGCCTCACCCTGTGCCCTTTCCCCTCCCATGCGCAGCGGGCGTGCATGTGGTTGGGGATGTTGGGGCACCACCATGTCCACAGCCAGGCCCCGGCGTGTTGCAACATTGTGCAGGACACATGCTGCCACTATGATCCTGCACACTACTGGGGGAGCGTCTAACAGCTGCCCCCCAGAACGGTCAAGGGAGCGAAAGCGTGACTTGAACACTCTGAATGTGCGCTCCACTATGCCCCGGGTTGCAATATGGGCTGTGTTGTATCTTACCTCGGGAGGCGTGATGGGGTTCCGAATTGGCGTCATCATGTGGGTGCTCAGATGGTAGGCACTGTCCCCTGGGGAGGTGGTGATGGGTATCATTAGTGGGGTAGTGACATTACTCTGTATCTGTCATGCATGCGTGTGCTGTGGCATTTATACTCACCAAGCAGCCATGCATCTCCATGCCGCCCAGCTTCCATGTCCCGGTTTAGAGTTGACATCCTGTAAATGAAGCTGTTGTGGGTGGACCCTGGATAGTTGGCATATACTGAGGTGATGATTCCCTTGGCATCACATACTACCTGGAGGTTGATGGAATGCCAGTGCTTGCGGTTTCTATAGATGTGCTCAGATGCCCTGGGGGGACGTAGAGCCACATGGGTGCAATCAATGGCACCTAGCACTTTGGGGAATTGTGCCACCCGGTAGAAATCCTGGCTGACAGCCTGCCTTTCTGCAGGTGTTCTGGGCAGGTATATGTGCCTGCGGACTGATGGGCGTGCAGGGATGATGGCCAACACCTGGTGTAGGCACCGTGACTGCGTGGCCTGTGACACCCCCCCACTATGGCACTTGTCCGCTGAAATGATCCGGTAGCCAAGAAGTGCAGTACATTGAGGACCTTCTCCAGGGGGCTGAGTGCTTGGGAGCACAGGGTGGGTGATGTGAGGTCATCCTCCCACTCACTGACCAGGTCGAGTATTATGTGTGGTGGAAACCTGTACCTACCATACACCTGGTCATCAGGCATACCAAATAGGCTGGTTCTGGGTGTGAAGATTCTGGCCCTGACTATCCTTCTCCTCCTGCGGTATCCCACGGCCACTGCTGCTAGGAACGGTAGATTCATCCTGGCGTCTGAGCTTGTTTGTTGTTTGCGCACTCTTTTATGCTGCGCGGGACGTGCACCTGCTTCATGCTGGCGTACGTGTTTCCTGATTGGACCTTTTTTTTTTGGCGCGTTGTAGGCGACCGTGTAAATCTTCCCGCCCACCCCAGGAATACACGTAACACGCTCGCCCAGGCCCAGTAGCGAGTAAATATTCCTGCGCACCCCTGAAATATATGTACCCAGGGGAATCGCACTGCTGGAAGGTGGGGGGGTTGGGAGACCGAAGGGGGGCCTGGTGGAGGGTGCCCCACAGTGCTGGGGGGTGGTGGTGCAGGGGGACATGAAGTGGGGGCCTGGTGGAGGGTGCCCCTGACTGCTGGGGGGTGGTGGTGCAGGGGGACATGAAGTGGGGGCATGGTGGAGGGTGCCCCACAGTGCTGGGGGGTGGTGGTGCAGGGGGACATGAAGTGGGGGCCTGATGGAGGGTGCCCCTGACTGCTGGGGGGTGGTGGTGCATGGGTACATGAACTGGGGGTCTGGTGGAGGGTGCCCCACAGTGCTGGGGGGTGCGGGTGCAGGGGGACATGAAGTGGGGACCTAGTGGAGGGTGCCCCACAGTGCTGGGGGGTGGGGGTGCAGGGAGACAGGAGTGGGGGTCTGATGGAGGGTGCCCCTGACTGCTGGGGGGTGGTGGTGCAGGGGGACATGAAGTGGGGGCCTGGTGGAGGGTGCCCCACAGTGCTGGGGGGTGGGGGTGCCGGGGGACATGAAGTGGGGGCCTGGTGGAGGGTGCCCCACAGTGCTGGGGGGTGGGGGTGCATGGGGACATGAGTGGGGGCCTGTTGGAGGGTGCCCCACAGTGCTGGGGTGGGGGTGCAGGGAGACAGGAGTGGGGGCCTGGTGGAGGGTGCCCTACAGTGCTGGGGGGTGGGGGTGCAGGGAGACAGGAGTGGGGGCCTGGTGGAGGGTGCCCCTGGATGCAGGGGGGTGGGGGTGCAGGGGGACATGAGTGGGGGCCTGGCGGAGGGTGCCCCTGGATGCAGGAGGGTGGGGGTGCAGGGAGACATGAGTGGGGTCCTGGCGGAGGGTGCCCCCGGATGCTGGGGGGTGGGGGTGCTGGGAGACATGCGTTGGTGGGCGGTAGTGCAAGGTGACATGTGGGTTGGCTGGGGGGCATGGCCATGGTGGATGGGCTGCCTGCGGGACATGTGCTGGGGTGCAGGGTAGTCCCCTGTGGTGTGGGCCGCCTGCAAGGGCCGTGGAGGTTGTAGAGGGAATAGCTGGGAGGACCCACATGGCCAATTCACGTGTAGGACTCCCCGGCCCCCCCGAAATACACGTAGGCTGCTGGATTTGCATGTGGAATTTCCCGCGCTGCCGGAGTACACGTACCCTGCTGAAATCGCATATGGAACTTCACGCGCACACCGAAATACACGTACCCTGCAAATTCGCGTGTGAAACTTCCCGGGCACCCGAAATACACTTACCCAGGGCAATCGCGTGTGGAACTTCCCACGAACCCTGGAATACACGTATCCTGCTGATATCGCGTGTGGAAATTCACGCGGACCCATAATACACGTACCCTGATGAAATTGCATGTAAGACTACCCGCGCACCCCTGAAATACACGTACCCAGGCAAACCGCACTGCTGGGGGGTGGGGGGTGGGAGACATGAGTGGGGGCCTGCTGGAGGGTGCCCCACAGTGCTGGGGGGTGGGGGTGCAGGGGGACATGAGTGGGGGCCTGGTGGAGGGTGCCCCACAGTGCTGGGGTGGGGGTGCAGGGAGGCAGGAGTGGGGGCCAGGTGGAGGGTGCCCTACAGTGCTGGGGGGTGGGGGTGCAGGGAGACAGGAGTGGGGGCCTAGTGGAGGGTGCCCCTGGATGCAGGGGGGTGGGGGTGCAGGGGGACATGAGTTGGACATGAGTGGGGGCCTGGTGGAGGGTGCCCCACAGTGCTGGGGGTGGGGGTGCAGGGGGACATGAGTTGGACATGAGTGGGGGCCTGGTGGAGGGTGCCCCACAGTGCTGGGGGGGTGGGGGTGCAGGGGGTCATGAGTGGGGGCCTGGTGGAGGGTGCCCCACAGTGCTGGGGGGTGGGGGTGCAGGGAGACAGGAGTGGGGGCCTAGTGGAGGGTGCCCCTGGATGCAGGGGTGTGGGGGCGCAGGGGGACATGAGTTAGACATGAGTGGGGGCCTGGTGGAGGGTGCCCCACAGTGCTGGGGGGTGGGGGTGCAGGGGGACATGAAGTGGGGGCCTGGTGGAGGGTGCCCCACAGTGCTGGGGGGTGGGGGTGCAGGGAGACAGGAGTGGGGTCTGGTGGAGGGTGCCCCACAGTGCTGGGGGGTGGGGGTGCAGGGAGACAGGAGTGGGGTCTGTTGGAGGGTGCCCCTGGATGCAGGGGGGTGGGGGTGCAGGGAGACAGGAGTGGGGGCCTGGTGGAGGGTGCCCTACAGTGCTGGGGGGTGGGGGTGCAGGGAGACAGGAGTGGGGGCCTGCTGGAGGGTGCCCCTAGAAGCAGGGGGGTGGGGGTGCAGGGGGACATGAGTTGGACATGAGTGGGGCCTGGTGGAGGGTGCCCCTGGATGCTGGGGGGTGAGGGTGCAGGGGGACATGAGTGGGGGCCTGGTGGAGGGTGCCCCTGGATGCTGGGGGGTGGGGGTGCTGGGAGACATGCGTTGGTGGGCAGTAGTGCAAGGTGACATGTGAGTTGGCTGGCGGGCATGGCCATGGTGGATGGGCTGCCTGCAGGACATGTGCGGGGGTGCAGGGTAGTCCCCTGTGGTGTGGGCCGCCTGCAGGGGCCGTGGAGGGTGTAGAGGGAACAGCTGGGAGGACCCACACGGCCAATTCATGTGTAGGACTCCCCGGCACCCCCGAAATACACGTAGGCTGCTGGATTCGCGTGTGGAATTTCCTGCGCACCCGGAGTACACGTACCCTGCTGAAATTGCGTGTGGAACTTCACGCGTACACCGAAATACACATACCCTGCAAATTCGCGTGTGAAACTTCACGCGCACTTTGGAATACACGTACCCTGCTGAAATCGCGTGTGGAACTTCACGCGCACACCGAAATACACGTACCCTGAAAATTTGCGTGTGAAACTTCCCGCGCACCTTGGAATACACGTACCCTGCTGAAATCGCGTGTGGAACTTCCCGCGCTCCACGGAATACACGTCCCCAGGCCAATCGTGTGTGGAACTTCCTGCGCACCCCATAATACACGCACACGCTATTTTTCACACAGCGGGTGTCCGTGTTTGTCGGTACCCCTTTGCACCTCATTTGTCCAAGAGGGCCACAGTATGGATCATTCATCATAGCTGTATATGGGTGCTTTTTGTTAGCGCACATTTTGGCGCACATTTATTTCAGGCGCAGGGACGTTACTGCCTGCTTTCTTGTGGCGTACTTGTTTTGGCGAGCGTGTGGGCGTTCCGCGCACTTGCCTCCTGTACTTCCCCCGAGACGCCCATATTTTCACGTGTTGTTCCCCATTCCGAGTGTTACGCCCTGTGTTCTGCCTACTTTTGTTATGTGCGCCGCGCTATGTGCGATTTCGCAGCGGCCGTGGCGCACGCCATTGGATGACCTGTGTGCCGGCATGCACCATGCACTTTTTCAGCGCACATCCAATATTTTTCTCACGCACGGACTTCTATGAATCGATGTGCGCTGGTTTCACTGCGATTTTCGCAGTTGCACTGCGATTTTCGCACTTTTACTGCGAATCACCCGTTTTGGCACCTCTGCGCCAGAATTTTCGGCGCACATTAATTCCATTAATCGGCCTGCAAATGTAGTAATAAATAAAAATTGTAACCCATATATATAACACACTAACCATTCATTTAAATACAATATTTTCTAAAATGGAACATACCAAAAGAAGAAAGATTTTCTTCCAACATGATTACCTCACAGAAACTCCACAGCTAAGAGCAACAGCAGATCTACAGACCACTCAGAACACACCTTACCTGAAATAGTAAGTGTACTGCATTTTACTTATATATTTGTAAACGTTCTGTATTAGATATACAAAAATTATATTATGTTTTTTTTTTTCTCACAGAAATGTCTAGTACTCTGGAGTGGCTAGAGGAGCATTTCCCACTTGAGGAAGTGTCAGAAGATAGTGAATCTATGTTAGACACTGTACTATATAAACCAATGAATTAATATTATTTTATATGAATTTAACATATATATATATATATTTGTACAGACCATACAAAAATTGAAAATACTAAAGAAAAAGCTTTATTGGATGAGACTCTTCAGCACATAGAAGAAAAAATGGACCTACTCTTGGCAAATTTTAATAATTTAAAAAACTTTGTGGAGGATCACTTCAAACAAACAACTACATACCCTCTCCATGAACCAAAACGTTTTGATGAGACTTCCATCCCTTCTTCACCTCATATAAATCCTATTGAAACCCCCAATTCTCCTGTTTTTGTTTCAGTTTCTGCCTCACCTTCTCTGTCATAAATTTAACATACAAGTAAAATAAAGTAAAATTATTATATTGTGTCCTAATTCATTTCTTGTTTTTTTTTCAAAAGCAGTTGAGATGTCCGCGGACAGCGCGGGTGTCTGGAATGTCTGTAAAGAAACGAAAATGGAGGTGTCCTAAGCACACTATACTTGTCCGTACTGTTCGCAGGCAAGTTGAAACTGTTCTAAGAACACACGCGGTGTCCTGAAATGTTCGTCGATGGACGAAATGTGGGTGTCCTGAGGACGCTCTCCGTATTGTTCACTGGCAAGATGAAAGTGTTCTTAGAACACATTATGTGTCTTGGGATGTTCGTAAATAAACAAAATGGGGGTGTCCTGAGGACGCAATGCCTGTCCGTATTGTTCGCAGGCAAGTTGAAAGTGTTCTTAAAACACATTATGTGTCCTGGGATGTTCATAAATAAACAAAATGGGGGAGTCCTGAGGAAGCTATGCCTGTCCGTATTGTTCGCAGGCAAGTTGAAACTGTTCTAAGAACACAGGCTGTGTCCTAAAATGTTCGTAAAGAAACAAAATGGGAGTGTCCTGAGGATGCTATGCCTGTCCGTATTGTTCGCAGGCAAGTTGAAACTGTTCTAAGAACACACGTGGTGTCCTGAAATGTTCGTCAATGGACGAAATGGGGTTGTCCTGAGGACGCTGTCCGTATTGTTCGCTGGCAAGATGAAAGTGTTCTTAGAACACATTATGTGTCCTGGGATGTTCATAAATAAACAAAATGGGGGTGTCCTGAGGACTCTATGCTTGTCTTCATTGTTCGCAGGCAAGTTGAAACCGTTCTAAGAACACAGGCTGTGTCCTAAAATGTTCGTAAATAAACAAAATGGGAGTGTCCTGAGGACGCTATGCCTGTCCATATTGTTCGCAGGCAAGTTGAAACTGTTCTAAGAACACAGGCTGTGCCCTAAAATGTTCGTAAATAAAAAAAATGGGGGTGTCCTGAGGACGCTATGCCTGTCCGTACTGTTCGTAGGCAGGTTGAAACTGTTCTAAGAACACATCAAGTGTCCCGGGATGTTCGTAAATAAACAAAATGGGGGTGTCCTGAGGACGCTATGCCTGCCCGTATTGTTCGCAGACAAGTTGAAACTGTTCTAAGAACAAACGCCTGTCTGTAACTGTTCATTTCACTTGTGACATACTTTTAATCACTTCAGTACCCGAATAGTGTCCGTAGAACACCAATGCGCATGCGCAAAATAGTTTCAGTGCATTTGGTGTCCTGCGGACACCCGCTCCCTTCGCAAACATGTTCGCGAACCTATCATGTGACCGCGCCCATGATCAGCGTATGTTCTGATTGCGAACACTGTTCGTGTCCCTGAACAATTTAAAACGATATTTTCAAGTAATCTACAATATTTTCCAAAAAAAACTCACCATAGAACACGTCCCACATAGTAATACTGAGTTTCTACATACTTTTTGTGACTTTTTGGACCCTTTTTTCTGTTCGATCTGTCCGCGGACAGCGCGCATGTCTGTGAACCGCACACAAGCACCCCTATAAAAGACCACACCCTAGAGCTCATTCTCATTGTGTTTCTGGCTATCATACAGAGCACAGCGAATTTTGCTGCCAATTTGCAGATTTTCAATGCCAAGCTGATGGCTTCCATGGCTCCACTCATGCCACATGGTGCTGCATCTGCCTCAGCACCACCCCCACCCCCTCCACCACCACCTCCCCAAGGGCCTAAAGAGGTGTACAGGAGTGAGGATGCACAGGAGGATGAAGAGGATGATGAGAATGAGGTAGTGGAAGTCCCTACTACCAACACTAGGCGTGAGTCTTGGGTGTGGCGGCTATTTACCATTCGTGGTGATGGTCCTAAGGCTAGTACAAACCAAGTCACCTGTAACGAGTGCAAAATGGTACTCAGTTGCGGGAGGCATGGTTCATACAGCTTTAGGACAACTACCATGAAGTGACACCTAAAGTCATTCCACTCGGGGGCCGTTCGCAAGGTTGTACCTTGCGAGGAGCGTAGCAGGTTGACTTCCTCTACTTCATCCTCCATTTCCGATCCTGTCACCACAAGGTACACTCCTGTGGGACAGCGTATTCCTCAAGCTGCCTCACAGGCCATACGCAATGCTGATGATCCTTACCTTTCGAGGGTCACAGTTGTGTGTATGTACTGCAACGCAGTAATGTGCAGGGGGAGAGACTTTGTAGTGCTTTTGAGGCTATCATCTGAGAGCATGAGAAAGTCTGCTCACTACCCAAGTGAAAACAACTCTACATCTTCCTCTCTCAGTTTGCCCTTTCTTATCCCCATGGTTGGTGTCCCCCCTTACCCTCCTTTCCCCTCCTCTCCTAGAGTGTCTTGTATAAAAAACCCAAAAAATATAAAACAACAAAAATAAAAAAGGCTCTTTTCAAAGCCGCCGTTCACAGTTAAAAAATAGAAGTGAAAATAAATGAAACAGGTCCCTGTGTATTTTTTAGAAGTCCACGGACAGTCCGCGGACATCTAAAATGTTGGGGTGCTACCCTATCATAACCATTGCAGTTTTATCTGGGAGGAAGTGGTGGCTCTGAAAAGAGCCTATTGATGGTGTTTATTTGTGTTTGAAAATGTTAAATGCTCAACACCAACTATAAAATGGATGCTGTAATGTCGCAATGCATTTTGTACATTTCTCCAAATAATCTGATTGCCAGCATAAGTAAGATGGACTCCATCTCTGCAAAAAATGTATATACTAAGAAACATAATATTTTCATTGTGAAAAGAGGACATGCCAAAATCTCTTAGAAAGGCACAAACAGCCTTATTGACATTGCGCCTTGCTTTCTCCATTTGTGGACCAAATGAAGAAGAACGAAGCCACATTTGTCTCTGCGCAATCCGTGAAAAAATGACTTGAGAATTTGGAAACATGTCCATGACCTTCCCAAGTCCTTCTTTCATTGCAAATTGCAAAGAAATTCCAGACACATGCGCTAAACTGTTCCCTCCACAATGAATTACAATTATGTCTGGATGTTGCCCTGTCTCCAAAGTAGCACAGAGAGGTTGCAAGTCCAACCACTTCATTCCAAGTACTCCATGCCAGTGCACTTCCACATATAGGAATCCAAGATCTACAGCTACTCCACAGCTTTCTGCATGCACCTTCAACCAATGCATCCACGAGTCTCCCAAAATCCAAACCATTGTTTTTTTGAAACACACAGCCATAGCTATCTGTTCTTCTCTCAGCAAAAAGAGTATCTGAGAAACTCTCTCCTGGCACAACACACCCACTAACTTTCCTGACCAATCCCTTTCTCTGCTCATTCTCATTTGCATGGCTCCCCAACCCAAAAATCCCCAGATGTAACATCCAATGTCTGCGGACTACCACCATGTCTGCGGACATATCGTAACATGGACAGTCTTGCTACCATTTCCTTTTCACTTTGTGTGCCATTCCCTCATTGGATATAGCTAAGACGTCACATGAACATCCACCAATCACATCCAAGACCTCTACATCTAACTGCATCATCATAGATCAGCACTTTAAATGTACTGTTAATCTCTCTGAGTACAAGTGTCATATCATTGGAAAGCACCTTCTACCAGAAATACTGTAGAAGTCTCCAAGATTTCTACTTGCAGCTGCATGCATATCCATATGCATGAACACAAACTACAGGTATGCATATTTTCTATATAGTACATGTACAATTTTTATAGATTCATATAAACAGATTAACTGACTTTTAGCTTTTATAATCTATAAAATGAATTTACTGTCATTTCTTCCATCTCCTAAAATCAACTGTCACTTCCAAACCTATCTGCTATTTAATTTCTTTTTACACACACATTTTCAAAGCATGTTGAACTAACATATTTAAAGTACAATATGAAGAGTTAACATACTTAAACAAAATTGCATGCACACAGTATGTTCAAAAATCAAACAACAATTCTTGTACAAAAATATAAACATTTATTTACTTATATTTATATACTGCGCAAGCAGCCCATGGCATTGAGGCGTTACTTACAAGAGCTTAGTTACAGAAATAGTGGTATTCAGTGGTACATTATGAATTCCACAAGGCATACAAATGATATTTTGGTTGGTACAGTAAGTCATTACAATACAGTTTATGCATTAAGAACATATGATATGTATTCAACTGGTGTGACGCATCTTATGTGAATAAGATAGTTTTCATGATTTTGAGGAAGGCGCTGAGGGTCAATGTCAATTAAAAAAATCAATGTCTAAATTAAAAAGAAGGCTATATACAAACAAAATTCCTTATTTGTTTCCTTTACAATTAAAGTGAAGACCATTCTCCTGAAAAGAAGCAGCCGAATTTGAAGTACAAAGAACAACTAAGAAGAAACCTGCTCATTTCAGAAAAAAAGTATGTTGAATACCAACATATAATTTGTACTATTATTCAAACACACTGTAAGGTTAATTCATGCTATTTCTTTGTCTAAAAATAGAGATTGTGCACCATTGTGTCTACAAAACCACATTTCTTAAACAGAGATTTACAGGCAGAATTACGCACAATTTCTTATTTTTTGACACACAAATAAACCAACTCAACCCCTAGAATTTTGATATTATAGAACAAACAACTGTTTTAATTGTATGCCATTAGATTTACTATTTCTACTTCTCCACACCACCAGCTTACTTTCTACTATCATCTGAATCCCAGTTTAGTAGCACATAAATTCAAGAATACCCATTCCAACTAGTTGTAGTTGCCCAATGCACATTACATACATCTTTATCATCTTACTCACACACTAATGCACACAGCACACATACCTTAAGAACACCCTAACCCATACCTTCTTTATTTTTTTCAACAGACCCTAAAGAATACCTACCAAAAATCAAGTCTGTAGAAAGCAACGCAGAAGCAGAGCAAATGAAAATAGAAGTGTCCAAAACAAGCATCCTTCTCTAGCAGAATTTGTAAAAAAAAGTTAAAACAAAACAGCTAATACAGTCATTTAGCGAAACAAAACAAGTTTCAAGAACAGAAACTTTGCCTCCTCTATAAAAATGTAAAACAAACCACAAAACAATCAACAAAAAATCAGCCACCACTACAGATTAAACTGCTCCTATAAATCTTTATATAGTGCAAACTAAGCATACCAAAAAAAGTATTTTAGCAAGAATGTTCCATCACAGAGTCCTTCAAAATCTTCTAAGAACAGGAGAGAAATCAAACTCAACCCTTAAAACCCTATCGTAGGAAATGAATCTTAGAAGCGTTGATAGACAGTGCAATCCTTCTCAAAAGAAAGTTATTTATTTTAGTGTTAAACAAAATGAAACCACTAACAAAACTAATGACTAAATTACAAAAAAGACTTCTCAATAAACGAAATGTCAACAGAAATAACTCTGTATGTATCTGTGGAGGTGAATGGAGTCATACTACGAGCACAGAACCATACTTTAATGAAGAAGCATACAAACAAAAGCAAACAAATACAATTGCCATACATAGCAGTGGACGAGGTTATGAAAATGTTAATAATACCATAATGGAACAAGAAATAATGCTTACAAAAATATCCCCAGAAAACTTAGAATTACCTCTCCATTCAAATGAATCAGATCATCTAGTATACAAATGGCCATGCACGTCAATGTGTAACATTCCCAAAGAATCTTTCAATTCCTCAATCAATATGTGAAAGGCGAAGACGAAATCAAAATTAAACTAATGCAAAATATGGATACCTGTCCAGTGCGCAAGTACACAGGACTACAAGGACATTCATTGGCCTGCATTTCAGGACATACTTGCAAAACCACCTTCCATTGTATCAAAATGATATCAACACATCATTCAAGTATAAGAAATCTAGTCTATAAACTGTACTATGCTAAAAGTCCTGCTTTAGCACTAGCCAATTTAAATAACATTCTTGTACATGGTACAGCAAAAGACCTACTTGAAGAAATCGACTATATCCAGAAAAAATATTTTGGAAGTGAAAGCCACTTACAGAATGAAATAGCTTTACAACAAATTAGCAACAATTCTATGCATGGCATCCTTCTACTACACACATACAAAAAAGAAATACTGAAATTTGAAAGAACATCTGCTGAAATACCAAACCATGTGTGTGTATGTTGCCATAGAACTTTTTATAAAAGTAACACAAAAACTGTAGACCTAACATACAAAATAGAAGACAAAGAAAATTCTAAATGGTTTGAAATAGCTCTCTACCTTATAGCAGAAAACAAATACGAAATAACTGACCCCTTAATACTTTGCAGTTACTGCACTACAAATCTTGACAACAACCAAACTCCTTCACGTGCTATTACAAATAATTTGGAATTATTTCCACTACCAAAACCCCTACAACAACTGAATTTATATTAAAGCATCATAATTCAAACAGTACACCAATTTCAAGCAATAATACGCCTTCAACCAAAAACAGCAAAATTACCTCCCTCTGAATTAGTGAAAGGTATTCGGGGAAAAGTAGTGTATTTACCATTAGATCTAAAAGAAAATGTGCACACTCTAGGAGTGCAACTTTGAATGGAGCAATATTTTATTATCTTAGTAAATGGTGTACCTACAAAAGACAAACAAATTTGGCAACAATTGGTAGATTTACATAAAGTTAGACAAGCCTTGCAATATCTAAAAGACAGTAATGAATACTACAAATAAATTACTATTGAAGAAAACTTGAAGCATACCACTGAAATAATTCAAGAGGCACAAGAAGCTGGTCAATTTGAGCTCCTAGATCCTGCTACAATATCCAATACTTTAGACCTTTATACAATTCACCCATTGCACTCCAATGACACCGTCGAAGATGCATTAGAAACTTATCAAATGCGTCAAACAAAAGGATCACCAATCAGCATATGGGAAAAAAAGTATAGAAGCACATGCTTTTCTTCTACTTTTTCCTACTGGCAAAGGAGGAAGGTACAATGATAGACCTATTCAAATAACAGCATCAGAATATCGCTCATTACGGATGTATTCTGAAGATCTCAGATTTAGACAAAATGTGGAATACATATTCCATGTACTCTTTGAAAGTGAACTAGTAACTTTATGTTACGGAGTTGCACACACATTAAAATCAGGATCCCACTTTCAAAATATGTCAGCTACACAATTATTACAAAAAGTGCAAAAAGTGCAACAAAAAGATGAGGTTTTACAATCAAATATTACAAATCTATTAGCAAATATGCGTGGTACTAAAGAATACTGGTTTCGACGTCATGAAGATGTACGTTGTATGATAAGAAACCTTGGCCCACCCAATTGGTTTGTTACATTAAGTTGTGCAGAATATGCATGGGAAGATTTACGTGATTTCCTACGCATATCAAACAAAAACAAAACAAACATAGATATACTAACACCTGGAGAACTTTGTTCTCTAGATCCTGTTAATGTTTCAAGATATTTTCACCATTGCTTCATTGCTATGCTACATTGCTATGCTACACTTTTTTTGTAATAAAACTGCTCCTCCCCTTGGAGAAGTGCAACACTTCTTTTGGAGAAAAGAATACCAAGCCAGAGGAGCACCACATATCCACATGCTTTTATGGATTAAAGATGCTCCTAAATTTGGTCAAGACAGTGACGCCACTGTTTTACAGTTTATTGAAAAATATGTCACTTGTCAAATTCCATCAGAAGCAACAAATAGTGATCTTCATGCACATATTTTACAGTTTCAAAGACACAAATGTGGCAAATATTGTTGTTGCAAATACAAAAACAAAGGGAAATACTACACCAAATGACGCTTTGGTTTCCCTAGACCGGTTACAAAAACCGGTCAATTGAACAACTTCATGTCTTCAGTAAGACATAGTGTTAAAGGTAAATCACCTAAAAATACATATTACATAAAAAGAACAGAAGAAGAAAAATATATCAATGATTACAATGCAATCATTGCCCACTTATGGAATGCAAACATAGATGTGCAGTACATTGCAGACAATTCTGATGCAGTTGCACAATATGTTACAGCATACTTAACCAAAGCAGAAAAAACAGAGCTACAAGACCTCTGGAATGACATGTCATCAGCCAAACCACTGTCTCAGAAATTAGTTTGGGCATAAAAATGCTCTCCCATAGAGAATGTGGCTCCTATGAAGCAGCAGAACGTTTAACCGGTACTGCTTTGTATGGAAAATCTGAAAATATAGTATGGCTAAGTCTTGGTCCTGCTAAATCTAGAAAAAGAGTTCTAAAATCATATGAAGATATAGAAACAATAGCCAAACATGATCCCAACAGCCAAGACATTTTAAAAAACTATTTGCTGGGCACATACTACCCAAACAGAAGTATCACTTTGGAAACCATGAGGCCGATTCATGGAATAATTAGCGCGGCGCAAGTGGGCAAAAACGTGCGAATCGCAGTGGAATAGCGAAAATCGCAGTGCAAGTGCGAAAATCGCACGAAAAGCAGCGCACGTCGATTCATGGAAGGCCGTGCGCGAGAAAACCAGCGGATGTGCGATAAAAAAGTGCGCGGCGCACGTTGGCGCACAGGCCATCTAACAGCGTGCGCCAGGTCACAGCGAAAATCGCACAGGCCACAGCGAAATTCGCACATAGCGCGGCGCACGCAATAAAAGTAGGCGGAACACGGGCGTAACACTCGGAATGGGGAACAACTTGCCAAAACGTGGGCGTCACGGGGGAAGTACAGGGCACAAGTGCGCGGAACGCCCACACGCTCGCCTACAACACGTATTCATGGAATAGAATAGCGGAAAAAAGCGCACGCTCAAACCAGCGCACAGGCACAAACACGACCGCCACAAGAAAGGAGGCGGTAGCGTCTCTGCGGCTGTAAGAAATGTGCGCCAAAAGGTGCGCCAACAAATAGCACCTATATACTGCCATGATGAATGTCCCATACTGTGGCCCTCCAGGAAAAATGACGTGCAAAAGGGTACCCACAAACACGGACACCCGCTGACAAAAAATACGTGTGCATGTATACCGGGGTGCGCGGGAAGTGTCACACGCGATTTGCAGGGTACGTGCATCACAGGGGTTCGCGTGAAGTTCCTCACGCGATCGGGCCTGGGGGAGCGGGCTACGTGTATTACAGGGGTTCGCGTGAAGTTCCTCACGCGATCGGGCCTGGGGGAGCGGGCTACGTGTATTACAGGGGTTCGCGTGAAGTTCCTCACGCGATCGGGCCTGGGGGAGCGGGCTACGTGTATTACAGGGGTTCGCGTGAAGTTCCACAAGCGATCGGGCCTGGGGGAGCGGGCTACGTGTATTACAGGGGTTTGTGTGAAGTTCCTCAAGTGATCAGGCCTGGGGGAGCGTGCTACGTGTATTTCAGGGGTTCGGGTGAAGTTTCACACGCGATCGGGCCTGGGGGAGCGGGCTACGTGTATTACAGGGGTTCGCGGGAAGTTCCACACGCAAATAGCCTGGGCGCGTGAATTTGAGGGGTGCGCGGGAAGTTCCACACGCGAACAGCCTGGGCGCGTGTATTTCAGGGGTGCGCGGGAAGTTCCACACGCGAATAGCCTAGGCGCATGTATTTCAGGGGTTCGTGGGAAGTTCCACACGCGAATAGCCTGGGCGCGTGAATTTGAGGGGTGCGTGGGAAGTTCCACACGCGAATAGCCTGGGCGCGTGTATTTCAGGGGTGCGCGGGGAGTTCCACACGCGAATAGCCTGGGCGCGTGTATTTCAGGGGTGCGCGGGAAGTTCCACACGCGAATAGCCTGGGCGCGTGTATTTCAGGGGTGCGCGGGAAGTTTTACACGCGAATAGCCTGGGCGCATGTATTTCAGGGGTGCGCGGGAAGTTCCACACGCGAATAGCCTGGGCGCGTGTATTTCAGGGGTGCGCGGGAAGTTTTACACGCGAATAGCCTGGGCGCGTGTATTTCAGGGGTGCGCGGGAAGTTCCACACGCGAATAGCCTGGGCGCGTGTATTTCAGGGGTGCGCGGGAAGTTTTACACGCGAATAGCCTGGGCGCATGTATTTCAGGGGTGCGCGGGAAGTTCCACACGCGAATAGCCTGGGCGCGTGTATTTCAGGGGTGCGCGGGAAGTTTTACACGCGAATAGCCTGGGCGCGTGTATTTCAGGGGTGCGCAGGAAGTTTTACACGCGAATAGCCTGGGCGCGTGTATTTCAGGGGTGCGCGGGAAGTTTTACACGCGATTTCTGCACGGTACGTGTATTTCAGGGGTGCCGGGGAGTCCCACATGTGATTTGACAGTGTGGGTCCTCCCAGGTGTACCCTGTACACCCTCCACGGCCCCTGCAGGCCGCCCACACCACAGGGGACTACCCTGCATCCCTGGTCATGTCCCGCAGGCAGCCCACCCAACATGGGCATGCCCCCCAGCAAAGGTACATGTCTCCTTGAACTAATGAACAGCAACACATGTCCCCTTGCACCCCAACACCCCAGCAGTGCAGGGGCACCCTCCACCAGGCCCCACTCATGTCTACCACCACCCCCACACCCCCAGCCACCAGGGGCACCCTCCACCAGGCCCCCACTCATGTCTACCACCACCCCCACACCCCCAGCCACCAGGGGCACCCTCCACCAGGCCCCCACTCATGTCACCCACCACCCCCACCCCCCAGCCACCAGGGTCACCCTCCACCAGGGCCCCACTCATGTCTCCCACCACCCCCACACCCCAGCAGTGCAGGGGCACCCTCCACCAGGCCCCCACTCATGTCTCCCACCACCCCCACACCCCAGCAGTGCAGGGGCACCCTCCACCAGGCCCCCACTCATGTCTCCCACCACCCCCACCCCCCAGCCACCAGGGTCACCCTCCACCAGGCCCCCACTCATGTCACCCACCACCCCCACCCCCCAGCCACCAGGGTCACCCTCCACCAGGCCCCCACTCATGTCACCCACCACCCCCACACCACAGCAGTGCAGGGTCACCCTCCACCAGGCCCCCACTCATGTCTACCACCACCCCCAAACCCCAGCCACCAGGGGCACCCTCCACCAGGCCCCCACTCATGTCTACCACCACCCCCAAACCCCAGCCACCAGGGGCACCCTCCACCAGGCCCCCACTCATGTCACCCACCACCCCCACACCCCAGCAGTGCAGGGTCACCCTCCACCAGGCCCCCACTCATGTCATCCACCACCCCCACACCCCAGCAGTGCAGGGTCACCCTCCACCAGGCCCCCACTCATGTCTACCACCACCCCCACCCCCCAGCCACCAGGGGCACCCTCCACCAGGCCCCCACTCATGTCACCCACCACCCCCACACCCCAGCAGTGCAGGGTCACCCTCCACCAGGCCCCCACTCATGTCTACCACCACCCCCAAACCCCAGCCACCAGGGGCACCCTCCACCAGGCCCCCACTCATGTCACCCACCACCCCCACACCCCAGCAGTGCAGGGTCACCCTCCACCAGGCCCCCACTCATGTCACCCACCACCCCCACACCCCAGCAGTGCAGGGTCACCCTCCACCAGGCCCCCACTCATGTCACCCACCACCCCCACACCCCAGCAGTGCAGGGTCACCCTCCACCAGGCCCCCACTCATGTCTACCACCACCCCCACCCCCCAGCCACCAGGGTCACCCTCCACCAGGGCCCCACTCATGTCTCCCACCACCCCCACACCCCAGCAGTGCAGGGTCACCCTCCACCAGGCCCCCACTCATGTCACCCACCACCCCCACACCCCAGCAGTGCAGGGTCACCCTCCACCAGGCCCCCACTCATGTCTACCACCACCCCCACCCCCCAGCCACCAGGGGCACCCTCCACCAGGCCCCCACTCATGTCACCCACCACCCCCACACCCCAGCAGTGCAGGGTCACCCTCCACCAGGCCCCCACTCATGTCTACCACCACCCCCAAACCCCAGCCACCAGGGGCACCCTCCACCAGGCCCCCACTCATGTCACCCACCACCCCCACACCCCAGCAGTGCAGGGTCACCCTCCACCAGGCCCCCACTCATGTCACCCACCACCCCCACACCCCAGCAGTGCAGGGTCACCCTCCACCAGGCCCCCACTCATGTCACCCACCACCCCCACACCCCAGCAGTGCAGGGTCACCCTCCACCAGGCCCCCACTCATGTCTACCACCACCCCCACCCCCCAGCCACCAGGGTCACCCTCCACCAGGGCCCCACTCATGTCTCCCACCACCCCCACACCCCAGCAGTGCAGGGTCACCCTCCACCAGGCCCCCACTCATGTCTACCACCACCCCCACCTCCCAGCCACCAGGGGCACCCTCCACCAGGCCCCCACTCATGTCACCCACCACCCGCACCCCCCAGCCACCAGGGGCACCCTCCACCAGGCCCCCACTCATGTCTACCACCACCCCCACCCCCCAGCCACCAGGGGCACCCTCCACCAGGCCCCCACTCATGTCACCCACCACCCCCACACCCCAGCAGTGCAGGGTCACCCTCCACCAGGCCCCCACTCATGTCTACCACCACCCGCACCCCCCAGCCACCAGGGGCACCCTCCACCAGGCCCCCACTCATGTCACCCACCACCCCCACACCCCAGCAGTGCAGGGTCACCCTCCACCAGGCCCCCACTCATGTCACCCACCACCCCCACACCCCAGCAGTGCAGGGTCACCCTCCACCAGGCCCCCACTCATGTCACCCACCACCCGCACCCCCCAGCCACCAGGGGCACCCTCCACCAGGCCCCCACTCATGTCTACCACCACCCCCACCCCCCAGCCACCAGGGGCACCCTCCACCAGGCCCCCACTCATGTCACCCACCACCCCCACACCCCAGCAGTGCAGGGTCACCCTCCACCAGGCCCCCACTCATGTCTACCACCACCCGCACCCCCCAGCCACCAGGGGCACCCTCCACCAGGCCCCCACTCATGTCACCCACCACCCCCACACCCCAGCAGTGCAGGGTCACCCTCCACCAGGCCCCCATTCATGTCTACCACCACCCCCAAACCCCAGCCACCAGGGGCACCCTCCACCAGGCCCCCACTCATGTCTACCACCACCCCCACCCCCCCAGCACTGTGGGGCACCTGCCAGCAGGCCCCCACCCATGTCCAATCCATGCCCCCCTGCACCTGGGTCCCAACATTCCCCAATCATGTCCGTAATGCCCATCCTCCCCTGCCAAAAGGCCCAACCAACTATCACACCCACCCACATATCAAAGCCAATTACATGTTACACCCCCAATTTAAATAATGCAATTTAACACATGTCTGTCACACACAATGGCTGCAAGTGAATGACAAAACACCCAACATGACATGCCTGAAAGCAATGAGATGATACGACACATTGAAGATTAAAAAAATAATATATATTTAACAGCAAGTAGAATGGAAAAGAAATAAGAAAAAAACACAAAGCAAATCAAACAAAACAAGATGAATGTCCAAGAAAATAATCTGAAAAATAAAAATAAGCCAATGAAGAAGATCATCCTGGGTCCATGAGCCCTACCAAATTAAACCTAACTGACTACTAACTAAAAAGTGAACTATATACAAAAAAGTGGTGCATTGTCCAATCGCAACCAAAAAAAAATCAAAAAAACAAAGGAAACCTAACCCTAACTATACAACTATATACAAAGGCAGCGGGCTATTCGGACGGCTCACTGGTTGTTGTCATGGGCCAGGTCAATGGCTTGGAGGCGGGCATGTTCCCTGGCCCCGAGGTCCCGCAGGGATAACGCAGTGTCAAGCTCAAACTCCCTGCGAAGACCCTCGAGGCACTCAGCCCGCCTCAGCGCCCTCCGCATGGAGTCCTCCGCCCTGACCATCGTGAGCCGTTCCTCCTCTGCCCGCTGCCGCTCCGCACCTATCCGCTGGCACAACCTCTCCCACACGGAAGCCACTCCCATTCCAGGGTTCTCCTGCCCTCCGGCCGATGCCTGCACCCCTGATGTTGATGGCCCCGAGCCATGATGCCTCCCACGTTGAGCCTGCTGCTGCCTCCGACGCAACTGCCTGTGCCAGCACGACGGCATCCAGGCTGATGGAAACCACCGACGCCGTCGTGCACGTGCCCTGCCCGATGATGCCGTCACATCCTCCATCTGCTGGGGTCCAGTTGCTCTGGTGTCCACCCCTGCTGGATCTCTGACTCCCGACTGTGGCAGGGATGGGATCCCCACCGAGCTGGCTGCATTGGTAGGGGCAGGTCCACAGGGGGCCCTGGTGGCATCTGGCCTGGAAGACGGCAAGGAGAACGACTGGTGGATAGCCTGCACAGAGGAGGAGAGGGCCGCCACATTGGCCAACACATGCAGGAAACCCCCGAACATGGCCGATCCCAATTGGGCCACGTCGGCACGGTGCACTTCGTGATGACGTGCGTGCTCCTCCCGGGAAGCACGCACGGCATCACGAATCACAGCCGTGCGCATCGCGACCCCAATCAGGACCTTCTCCGCACGGCCAGGGGTTCCCACGTCCGCAGGTGGAGGGGAGTCAGGTGACATGGACATCCCCTCTACCTGCGGACAGGCCTGGGACGGTGCATCCCTGCTGGTGCATGGTGGTGCACTCACAGGGTCAGGGACAGTGACATGCACAGGCCCCTCCACGGTGACCTGTGCTGCCTCCTGCCCCTGGCCCTGGACTGCATCACTTGCACCAGCAGGGATGCCCCCACCAGGCCCCATGTGTGCCCCAGTGGCGGCTTCCTCCTCCTCTGTGCAAACCACCAACCTGGATGGCTCCTCACCGTCTCCCACCGTAGCAGGCCCCTGTGGGGGCTCACCCACCCCTTCCGCTGCAGCCGTGGGGGCATCCCCGCCGCCTTGCTCCACAGCGTCGTCTCCGCCCTCTTCTTCACTAGCCGCTGCGTAGAGGGAGACAAAGAACACAAGCATCAGGGCACTGTACAATGGTCCCCTAGACAGGAAGCAATAGCAGATGAGCACCACTGTCAAAGTACACTTCCATCATGTCCCTCCACAACACATGGGTCAGTCCAGGCAAAACACACACAGTAACAGGCATGGTGCATGCCATGGACATTTCCATGCATGTCCAATGGACTCTTGAAACATTCAATGATATGTAACTCACATGCATCATGGCTCATGCCCATCACATGCACACACTTCACCTCAGTCACATCCATCTGGCCCCAAACACACCAAACACAGCGGATACAAGGGTAATTTGGCTGCTTTACTGAATCTCTGCATTGTCACACACATGTGTCATGCATCCATGGCATGCACAAGTCACAGACACGCAGGTCAGGCACACAGACATGGCTACCATATATGTACCTGGCATCAGCACCCATCCCTCACCCCCACCCATGTCCAGGTACAGAGACTGGCATGCTCTCATGTTCAAAATCTGAATAGGGCTCCCCATGCGGCATTTCAACACATGCAACAACCATGTGCATCACACATCACTGGTCGCACATGCATTACCATGATGTCCCTGCACACATACATGCATACATGGCCTATGGCACACATACAGGCAAGTATCATAGAACCAGCACACCGCAACATGCCCTGTCTCACACAGTAATGCATGGACACTTACCGCTCAACTCCAGACGGGCCTCCCTCTCAAGGATCTGGGCGTGGAGCGCTGGGCGTACGCGTTCCAGGACCCTCATCTGGATGGAACTCATGCGGCCCCGGCCCCCCTCCACGAGGCGCCGGGCCTTCACAAGGGTCCTGGACCTCAAGTCCTCCCAGCGCTTCTTGATCTTCAGGACGTCGCGGGTTGCCACCCCCTCCGCGTTGATGGCAACCACACAGTCGGCCCAGATCCTCTGCCGTCCTTCCTTGCTGGCGCCGGACGATCCAAAGAGGGCATCATACTGCCCCAGGACATGCTCCACCAGGACACCAACTTCGGTGACAGTGAAGCTGGTGCCCCTCTGCCCCTCTGGCCTGGGGTTGCCACTGGTGCCAGATGTGGAAGTGCCCGACATGGCAACCCCAGAGGCAGGTGTGGGTGGGCAACTGGGTCCTGGGGCTGGGCTGTGGAGCGATGTAATCCCAGTCGGGAGTCTTCAGTTCCAGCAGGGGTGGACACAGCAACTGGACCCCTGCAGATGGCTGATGTGCAGGCACCAAATGGCAGGGCACGGTGGCAGCAGGCAGGCAGGCAGGCAGGCAGCAGCAGATGGCACGTGGGAGGCTGCTCGGGGCACTGGGGGGCAGTAACTCGGCCTTCTGGGCAGGAACGTGGGCTTCCGTGTGTTTTCGCGTGGCCAGCTTGATACGGAGTGATTTGGCACGTGAAAATCCTGCACGTCAGCGTGAAATCCGAGGAAAGGCATACGCGATTCTATTGGACTAGAGTCCCTCAGCGCGTAAGCGCGTCTGTGACGTGACCCGCACGGGTGTTCCCCACTCAGCACGTGATGACGGGGCACACGTGGAGATACTGCACGTCAGAGTGTCATCGCGTGTAATTGGACAAAAGTGCGCGTACACGCGATTGGCCTATGTACGTGTATTTAATGGGTGCGCGGCCACTTACACACGCAAGTACGTCAGCGAACCTGTATCCCGTGGTGCGTGTGAATTTCCACACGCTATTGGACTGGGAACTGGATTCCAGGGGTGCGCGGGTCACACGCTGTATCCCGTGGTGCGTGTGAATTTCCACACGCTATTGGACTGGGAACTGGATTCCAGGGGTGCGCGGGTCACACGCTGTATCCCGTGGTGCGTGTGAATTTCCACACGCTATTGGACTGGGAACTGGATTCCAGGGGTGCGCGGGTCACACGCTCGCCTAGAACATGCGCAAAGCATAAAATTGCGGACTTTAACAATAACAAGCTCAGACGCCAGGATGAACATACCGTTCCTAGCAGCAGTGGCAGTGGGCTACCAAAGGAGGAGGAGGAGGATAGTCAGGGCCAGAATATTCACACCCAGAACCAGCCTTTTCGGGATGCCTGATGACCAGGTGTATGGGAGGTACAGGTTTCCACCACACATCATACTGGACCTGGTGACTGAGTGGGAGGATGACCTCACATCACCCACCCTGTGCTCCCAAGCACTCAGCCCCCTGGAGAAGGTCCTCAATGTACTGCACTTCTTAGCCACTGGATCATTTCAGCGGACAAGTGCCATAGTGGGTGGGGTGTCACAGGCCACCCAGTCACGCTGCCTACACCAGGTCTTGAACATCATGACTGCACGCCCATCAGTCCGCAGGCACATATACCTGCCCAGAACACCTGCAGAAAGGCATGCTGCCGCCCTGGATTTTTACGCAGTGGCACGATTCCCCAAAGTGCTAGGTGCCATCGACTGCACCCATGTGGCTCTACGTCCCCCCAGGGCATCTGAGCACATCTATAGGAACCGCAAGCACTGGCATTCCATCAACGTGCAGGTAGCATGTAATGCCAAGGGAATCATCACCGCAGTATATGCCAACTATCCCGGCTCCACCCACGACAGCTTCATTTACCGAATGTCCACCCTAAGCCGGGACCTAGAAGCTGGGCGGCATGGTGATACATGGCTGCTTGGTGAGTATGTATGCCACTGCACATGCATGCATGTTGGATACTGAGCAAGGTCACAACCTCACCAATGATACCAATCCCCACCTCCACAGGGGACAGTGCCTACCCTCTCAGCCCCCACATGATGACGCCAATTCGGAACCCCACCACGCCACCCCAGGTAAGATATAACACAGCCCACATTACAACCAGGGGCATAGTGGAGCGCACATTCGGAGTGCTAAAGTCACGCTTTCGCTCCCTTGACCGTTCTGGCGGGCAGCTGTTATACGCTCCCCCAGTAGTGTGCAGGATCATAGTGGCAGCATGTGTCCTGCACAACGTTGCAACACGCCGGGGCCTGGCCGTGGACATGGTGGTGGCCCCACATCCCCAACCACATGCACAGCCGCTGCGCATGGGAGGGGAAAGGGCACGGGGGGAGGCAGCCCGTACACAGCTAGTGGCTAATTACTTCACATAGAAATCACACCCCTGTGGAGTGCACACTGCCCTGGCACATTCCATCTGACAATCAATGATGACTCAACCTGACACTGATCCTGAATGTCTGGAGAATGAACCGGGAATACCATGTCAGCCTGAGATTGTTCACCTGGAAGTGTCACAATGTGTGCATCCCTACCCACACAGACACCACCAATGCAGTTTTGTGAAGTTACACATTGAAGCAGCTAAAATGAATACCCACTTGCAAAATGCAACAAGAGGACAGTGCCATGTCAGCCAACCCAACCCCAGCACTGCCACACGACACACCGTGCCATGTCATGCTAATTGCAGGTAAACAAAGTAATCCCCACAACATGACATCACTCTCACTATGTACAGTGGCACTATTAGAAACCTGCAACACCTGAAATGCTCACAGCAATGCCGGACCAACAACATACTTGAGCACGTAGTACCATTAACATGACATCACAAATGTTACATATTAGTAGTCTCACCACCTGGAAATGCCTGCACTCCCACCACTACCAACTGTGCAGTGTTGGCGCCATGTAGAGTTGTAGGTGCACTGCTGCCAACATGGTCCCCATCTCCAGACTAGAGGTCCTTGTGTGGACTTGAGGAAGGGACCTGCAAATTGGGAGGTAGACACAGAAGAAGAGTTACACATCAATGCAACATGCAGTGTACAACACAACAGCAATATGCACTATGAATGTATACACAGTATTGACTACAGACTGGCCACACAGCTCATGGGAGTCCAACGTCACTGTGTAATTCACTGTCACTTGGGCACACCCTTTGAAAGCCCATGGAAACGGGAAGCAGGAGGGGTGTGTGTGACTCAAACCCAAGCATCTGAACCAAATACATTACAAGCCTGCATGTGCCCAGCCACAATGCAGCGTATGCCCACAGGAACCACGGAAGCCAACAGATCGAAGCCAACAGATCGAAGCCAACAGATCGAAGGCAACAGATCGTCCCAAAAAAATTGGGAATAAAAGAAATCAAAATAAAAATAAAAATAAGAAAGAATCAAAAATGGCCATTGATGGGCCCGGGGGGGTTGGGGAGGCCACCCAGGAGGTCCGAGGACAGGATGCACACCAGAACCCACCTGCGTGGATCCTGGGAAGATAAAACACCTCCATGGGCTCATGGCCCACACGGCTACCCTATTGTGGGAGTGTCACTGCTGTCGCTATTATCACCCTGTGCAGCTGCATCCGGAGGTGGTTGCACTATGGGAGGCAGCCCACGCAAGGCCCTAGTCTGCTCCTCCATGGCTGCAAGCATGCGGGTGTGGTAGGTCTGGTTCTGGAGGATGAGTGTGCGGAGGTCCCCATGCAACAACTCACGGGATGCCCGGACCTCCGCCCTCGTTGCCTGCATCTCAGCTGAGAGCGTACGGGTGAGACGCTCCAGCTGCTGTTCTGTCCTTTGGTGTGTTGAAGCCTCAAGCTCAACAAGAGTCGTCCTGAGGTGTAGGAGCTCCTGCCTCAGGGCTTCCCTGTGGCCCTGGGACTCAATGGAGATGGCCTCCTGCAGAGTCACCAGTGCCGCCCGCCTGTCCCTGTTGGACCCCAACATGTCCTCCCTGTGTGACTGGCAGATGGAGTCGGTTGCCTGCTCTAGTCGCTCCATCAGCCTTTCTGGGGGGACAATGGAAGTGGCCACCCTATCCATGGCCTGAGCCATCATCTCGGATGATGCAGCCTGTTGGGTAGCCATACCGTAAATGGATTGCTCCCATGCGGTATTGCCGGGTGGCGTACGGCCACTACGTCGGCGGGCACCACACCTGTCTGGGGCAAGGCGAACTGCGCCTTGCTGTGCCGGCACTGCCTGAGGCTGCAGGACTGCATTCCCCCTCTGATCTGCTGGCCCAGGAACAGGATCAGATGTCGCGGAGTGTGACCCTGCATCCGTAACCACCGAAGGCGTAGCTGCCAACACTGACATCCCCATGGAGGGTACTGACCCTGGTGCAGGTGGGTGAGACAGAACAGAATCCCTCCCTGGAACACTCACCTGCGACGGCACGTAGGTCTCATCCGAATCAACACCTGAGTACAGCTCAGGGGAGGTGCAGCCAGAGACACCCCTTGAGAGCACTACCTGCAGCACTTGTGGGTTCTCCCCCACCACCACACCACGTCCCTCACTGGTGGTTGGTCGGCCCTGGGACACCTCCTGGGTCTGCGCCATCTCCACAACCCCAGCAGTATCAGGTGCGTCTTCCCCTGCAAAGACATGTAAACAAAGAAATGGAAACAGGCATTAGCACCATGGCACACATTGAGGGCTGAGAAGCAAGAGAACCAGTACTTGATTGACACATGTCCCACATGACTAAAACCCTCCCATGCATGCACCCTCACTGCGTATGAAGTGCAGGCAAATGGCACACACTGATGACACCAAGATGGAAGATGAACACATTTTCTGCATGCTGCCTGGCAGTGGCATCACACATTGGCCTGTGATTGGCAGGTGAAACACACATGCCATCACACAGATGGCATGTACCATTGCTATTGAGTGAAGATGGAGAGGAGGGCAGCACCTATTCATTCAGTCCAGTTCCCGCATGTAATAGCTTTTCTAATTCTAACAGGTCAGATTTTTCACCTGGAGCTGCCAGTCTGAAATGGTCAAATTGCACAGGGACATGTGTGTACAAATGATATCCAGGTAACAAAGTCACTCCACTTTACCATACCCATGTCAGACATGTGACTAGTGGACAGCGACATGCCTAGTGAAAGTGGTGGAATGCAAACAAACTGACTGAATGAACAGTGAAAAAGAAGCAAATATGTTGTGTCAAGGTGACACTTCAAGGGCAACTGGCGCGCAGTTGTGCTAGATGTCTACTGTTGGCAGAAGGGATACTGCTATGGCCAAATGCAGCTGTGCAGGAAGGATTGCATGAAGCACATGGCTGACCCATACGACTCAGGCGCACACACTCTCACCTGGCACCCGAACAGAAGCCCTCACACACACACCATGCACATGGATGACACACACATGCATGTGCACTCACCGGACAATGCCTCGTAATCAGCCAGATCTCCCACGCCTTGGATCTGTTCCTCCGTGACGTAGGTCCCAGCGACTGACTCATGTGGAGTGAGTTCCATGTCTACTACTGGAGACCCACCTCCAGTCACTAGAGTTGCGGCATGACTTGAGGCCAGCTTACTCTTTGCCCTGCGCTTTAGGTCATTCCAGCGCTTATAGCAATCATTGGCTGTGCGCCTCACGATTCCAAGGGCACTTACGATGTCCGCAACGGTCTGCCAGTGTGCCTGGCGTTGTGCAGGTGTGGTCTTGGATCCTGCAACAATGACCATCTCGTTGTCATGTCCGGACACATACTCGACAAGTGCATTCAGTTCGTCATCCGTGAAGCTGGGCTTCCTGGACGGGCCGGACTGTGTAGCCGTGTCTGGGGCATCAGCCTGTGCCGGACGAGCACTCTTCCTCTTCCGCTTGGAAGGTGGTGGTGATCCTGAGTGTCCTGCGCCGCTCTGGACACTAGGGGCAGGAGCCCTGGTGGACTCTGTATCAGGAGTGTGGGATTGCACACTCAGCATGGGAGTTGGTGCAGGCATTGGCTCTAGTGTGATGGTGTCAGGGGGAATGTCAGCAGCATGGACTAGGACCGACACTGTCCTGGCTGGGTGTGTGAGGGCTGGGGTGGATGGAGCCGCAGCTGCCCCTGCAGCCTCTCCGCCCTGCCTCCTTGGTGCAGCAGATGACCTTGCTGCCCCAGATCCACATGGCATGATGGCATCAACGTGCACCAGCGCACGTGTCGTAGCCCTGCTGACCTGGAAGTCAGCCATGGAGTCAGCCAGGTCTGGTGCCACAATGGGCTGGTCCAAGAAGGGCTGAGCATGGATGGTGTCAGCCACTTCAGCCTCAACGGGAGGGGGGGTGGGGGGGGAGGGGTGGGGGATGATGGGTGCCCTTGACTGGTCCTCCACACATGGGGGGACAGGCTCACCCTGCAAGTTACGACCACGTCCCCTACCGGATCCACCACGGCCACCACTTGTGGCTCTTCCACCTTTGCCACCCTTACGGAATCCTCGCCTCCCAGCCATGGCACTGATATTAATGTGCGTATGGGAGTGGCTGTAGACAATTGTCCTGGGCAATTGGGGGTCAAAGGGGTTGGGTACCAGATGGTAATTGTACCCTAGTGCTCTAGCACGGCTGATTGTAACCCCTGGGGAAAGATGACGGGTCACGCAACGCACAGGAGGCCCAAAAAAGGGAGATGACGTGCACGCAACCCCTCCTAGACCACGTGTGCAGAAAGAAAAACCTGCACTACGCTGTGGCACCCAGTAACACAAGAATGAACGTATGCGTGTCACACGCAGCCTAGAATGACCTCTGAAGGGGTAGGCTACACACGGGGCAAGCACAGAAGTTGGATACGTGCGTGACTCACCGTCTGCCAGGTAAAAGAGCGTGAAAAATGAGCGCGTTTGGCTGGCTAAACCCCCGCCAAAAGAAGATGTGTACGCTGTCTGAGAAGACAGGACAACAGTAGAAGGGGACACTGTTTGAGGGAACAGGCCCAGGTAAACCAGTAAAAGAGAAAAAAGAGAAAAAGCTGTCAGAGGTAACAGGGAATAGGAACTGGAAACGCCGTGAAGTAAATCGCGTGTGAAACGACAAGAAGTACAGAATTCACCCACTCGCTCTCCACGAAAAGCACGTACAAGGAAATGGTGTTCTACATGTACCTTATATACTGGCCCACACGTACAGCGTCACTTACGCGTCGTGTACGTTCACCAATCACACGCTTTGTCACTCCTGCGTGTAGATCCATTTTCACCAATCACATTCTTTGTCACTTCTGCGTGTAGATCCATTTTCACCAATCACACGCTTTGTCACTTCTGCGTGTAGATCCATTTTCACCAATCACACGCTTTGTCACTTCTGCGTGTAGATCCATTTTCACCAATCACACGCTTTGACACTGGGACGTGTCACGCAACAATTTCCTGCACGTGCAGGTGACTATAGGCGTGCATATGCTGTTGACGGGTTTACGCGCTAAGGGCCTTTGCTGACGTGTGGGATTTCACTCCCTATCAGGCTGTCCACGCGTTCACACACGAGAGACCACGCTCCTGGCCAGGAGGCCAAATTACTGCCACCCAGAGCCCTGAGCACGCTCCCACCTGCTGCTGCCTGACTGCCTGCTGGCCACATGCCCCACAGTGCTGGTGGGTGGGGGTGTTGGGAGACATGGGTGGGGGCCTGGTGGAGGGTGCCCCTGGTGGCGGGGGGGTGGGGGTGGTGGGAGACATGGGTGGGGGCCTGGTGGAGGCTGCCCCTGCACTGCTGGGGGTTGGGGGTGGTGGGAGGCATGGGTGGGGGCCTGGTGGAGGCTGCCCCTGGTGGCGGGAGGGTGGGGGTGGTGGGAGACATGGGTGGGGGCCTGGTGGAGGCTGCCCCTGCACTGCTGGGGGTTGGGGGTGGTGGGAGGCATGGGTGGGGGCCTGGTGGAGGCTGCCCCTGGTGGCGGGGGGGGGTGGGGGTGGTGGGAGACATGGGTGGGGGCCTGGTGGAGGCTGCCCCTGGTGGCGGGAGGGTGGGGGTGGTGGGAGACATGGGTGGGGGCCTGGTGGAGGCTGCCCCTGCACTGCTGGGGGGTGGGGGTGGTGGGAGGCATGGGTGGGGGCCTGGTGGAGGCTGCCCCTGCACTGCTGGGGGTTGGGGGTGGTGGGAGGCATGGGTGGGGGCCTGGTGGAGGCTGCCCCTGGTGGCGGGGGGGTGGGGGTGGTGGGAGACATGGGTGGGGGCCTGGTGGAGGCTGCCCCTGGTGGTGGGAGGGTGGGGGTGGTGGGAGACATGGGTGGGGGCCTGGTGGAGGCTGCCCCTGCACTGCTGGGGGGTGGGGGTGGTGGGAGGCATGGGTGGGGGCCTGGTGGAGGCTGCCCCTGCACTGCTTGGGGTTGGGGGTGGTGGGAGGCATGGGTGGGGGCCTGGTGGAGGCTGCCCCTGCACTGCTGGGGGTTGGGGGTGGTGGGAGGCATGGGTGGGGGCCTGGTGGAGGCTGCCCCTGGTGGCGGGAGGGTGGGGGTGGTGGGAGACATGGGTGGGGGCCTGGTGGAGGCTGCCCCTGCACTGCTGGGGGTTGGGGGTGGTGGGAGGCATGGGTGGGGGCCTGGTGGAGGCTGCCCCTGGTGGCGCGGGGGTGGGGGTGGGGGAGTCATGGGTGGGGGCCTGGTGGAGGCTGCCCCTGGTGGTGGGAGGGTGGGGGTGGTGGGAGACATGGGTGGGGGCCTGGTGGAGGCTGCCCCTGCACTGCTGGGGGGTGGGGGTGGTGGGAGGCATGGGTGGGTGCCTGGTGGAGGCTGCCCCTGCACTGCTGGGGGTTGGGGGTGGTGGGAGGCATGGGTGGGGGCCTGGTGGAGGCTGCCCCTGCACTGCTGGGGGTTGGGGGTGGTGGGAGGCATGGGTGGGGGCCTGGTGGAGGCTGCCCCTGGTGGCGGGGGGGGTGGGGGTGGTGGGAGGCATGGGTGGGGGCCTGGTGGAGGCTGCCCCTGCACTGCTGGGGGTTGGGGTTGGTGGGAGGCATGGGTGGGGGCCTGGTGGAGGCTGCCCCTGGTGGCGGGGGGGGTGGGGGTGGTGGGAGACATGGGTGGGGGCCTGGTGGAGGCTGCCCCTGGTGGCGGGAGGGTGGGGGTGGTGGGAGACATGGGTGGGGGCCTGGTGGAGGCTGCCCCTGCACTGCTGGGGGGTGGGGGTGGTGGGAGGCATGGGTGGGAGCCTGGTGGAGGCTGCCCCTGCACTGCTGGGGGTTGGGGGTGGTGGGAGGCATGGGTGGAGGCCTGGTGGAGGCTGCCCCTGCACTGCTGGGGGTTGGGGGTGGTGGGAGGCATGGGTAGGGGCCTGGTGGAGGCTGCCCCTGGTGGCGGGAGGGTGGGGGTGGTGGGAGACATGGGTGGGGGCCTGGTGGAGGCTGCCCCTGGTGGCGGGAGGGTGGGGGTGGTGGGAGACATGGGTGGGGGCCTGGTGGAGGCTGCCCCTGCACTGCTGGGGGGTGGGGGTGGTGGGAGGTATGGGTGGGTGCCTGGTGGAGGCTGCCCCTGCACTGCTGGGGGTTGGGGGTGGTGGGAGGAATGGGTGGGGGCCTGGTGGAGGCTGCCCCTGCACTGCTGGGGGTTGGGGGTGGTGGGAGGCATGGGTGGGGGCCTGGTGGAGGCTGCCCCTGCACTGCTGGGGGGTGGGGGTGCAGGGGGACATGAGCAGGTGTGCAGGGTAGTCCCCTGTTTTGTAGGCTGCCTGCAGGGGCCGTGGAGGGTGTACAGGGAACACCTGTGAGGACCCACCCAGCCTAATCGCGTGTGACTTCCCACGCACCCCTGTAATACACGTACCCAGCCAAATTGCGTGTGATGATTCCCACGCACCCCTGTAATACACGTACCCAGCCAAATCGCGTGTGATAATTCCTGCGCACCCCTGTAATACACGTACCCAGCCAAATCGCGTGTGATGATTCCCACGCACCCCTGTAATACACGTACCCAGCCAAATCGCGTGTGATGATTCCCACGCACCCCTGTAATACACGTACCCAGCCTAATCGCGTGTGACTTCCCACGCACCCCTGTAATACACGTACCCAGCCAAATCGCGTGTGATGATTCCCACGCACCCCTGTAATACACGTACCCAGCCAAATCGCGTATGATAATTCCTGCGCACCCCTGTAATACACGTACCTGGCCAAATCGCATCCCTGTAATACACGTACCCAGCCGAATCGCGTGTAAAACTTCCCGTGTACCCCTGTAATACACGTACACAGCCAAATCGCATGTGATAATTCCCGCGTACCCCTGTGATACACGTGCCCTGGCTAATCGCGTGTGAAACTTCCCACCTACCCCTGTAATACACGTACCCTGGCTAATCGCGTGTTAAACTTCCCGCATACCCCTGTAATACACGTACCCTGGCTAATCGCATGTTAAACTTCCCGCATACCCCTGTAATACACGTACCCTGGCCAATCGCGTGTTGAACTTCCCGCGTACCCCTGTAATACACGTACCCTGGCTAATCGCGTGTTAAACTTCCCGCGTACCCCTGTAATACACGTACCCTGGCTAATCGCATGTTAAACTTCCCGCATACCCCTGTAATACACGTACCCTGGCCAATCGCGTGTTAAACTTCCCGCGTACCCCTGTAATACACGTACCCTGGCTAATCGCGTGTATAACTTCACGCGTACCCCTGATATGCACGTTACCCGCTTTGCGTTCCTTGTTTGGCAGCCCTGTAAACTGGTCCAGGGTTAGCGCAGCCCTTTGCGATGATTTAGCGATTTTGATGGCTTTTCCTTGCGCGAGGGCGTTCTTGGGGGCGTTACTGGCGCTGCTGCAGGGTCGCTGCGATACTCTGCGCCACGGCTGGTTTGGGAGCCTAAAATCCATGAATACGCTGTGCGCGGAAATCGGTTTTAGCGCACGTGCCTGGCGCAGTCAATCGCACGCGGACACTCTGCGCCAGCCGCTTGCGACACTTTTCTGCGAAATTCTATGAATTACCCTGCATGTGTCTAAACCACATAGCCCAAAACTTCACATACAAAAATAATATAAAACACGATGAAAGAAAAGGTAAATACAGAGTGACAAATTGTGAAGGCAGCTTAGAAAAACTCACCAAACCAAATTTAATTAATCCTTTCAAATTGTCATGAAAGACTCCTCAACATAAAGAACTATATTACATGTCCCTGCTACAACTCTTTAAACCATGGAGAAAAGGAGATGAAATACTAGATAACCATGACTCCTATGAAGACGCTTTCAAAGCAAATGAAAGCACTATAACTGATGTAAACTTTACACAGTACAAAACAATGTTACACAATGAACAGCAGCACAAAGAAGAACTGCAGGCCCAACTAGATAAGGACACTCCTCACAGTAGTCAACCTTCTGTAACAGGAAGCCAAGAACCACTGGGAGAGCCACTAATAACAAATGAGGCAGAATTAGCTATGACAGAAGTCGAAAATACCATGTGTCAGTATGAAGATAATGAAGACTTAACTATACCACAATCAAAACTAAACAATGAGCAAAATAGCATTTTTTAAGAAGTAACAAAACAAATTGCACATGGTGTACAAGATGAAAACAAAGAATGCACCTGCCAAAATTACAAACCTATACTACTGTACGTCAGTGGTGAAGCTGGTTCTGGCAAAACATTCTTAATCAAAATCATCAGTAAATTCCTTCAACAATTGACAAACAACAAACTGTCAGCTTTTGTCACTGCCCCCACAGGTTTAGCTGCCTACAACATAGGCGGTGTCACTTTACACCGATTACTACTCCTGCCAGTAGAACACCAAAACAAATCAGACTATTACAAACTTTCTACAGAAGCTGCAAAGGAACTATGCAGACTATTAAAACAAATGAAAATGCTACTAATAGATGAAGTGAGCATCGTCTTCAACCTAATGTTGGCCTTGATTCACCTCAGATTACAAGAAGTACTCAAAACAAACTGTGAAGAGCTCTTTGGAGGAAAACACATTATTGTTATCGGAGATCTTCTTCAATTGACACCAGTGAAAGGTGAGCCTATTTTAAAAACCTTAGGACACAAACTCTTCCGTAAAACTGTTGGCAGCATTGGAAATGTCAACCTTTGGCAACATTTCCAATACAGAGAATTAACAGAAAACATGCAGCAATCTGCACATCTCACTTATGCCAACATCTTAAAACATTTTAGAGTTGCTATATTATCTCAAGAAGCACAAGCAATATTGAAAACCCGGCACATTCATGCACTTTATGGTGATAATGCATGTGCTACGGATGTTATGGAACAATTAGCCCACAAAAATGTCAATTGTATGGCCTTAATGCCAACTCTTGCAAGCTGCTTCAAATTCAATGAAACAATGTTAAAAAAAGAAATGCAACCAATAATTGAAATTAACGCCACAGACAAACTAGACATACATGGTATGGCACTACCCATGTGCGAACAAGCCACAACGAGACTAAATAGTTTAGAAAATCCAATCTCCAACACAGCTGGATTGGAAAAAATATTAAAATGATCCTTAAATTGCAGAGTAATGCTTAAACGTAACCTTGACATGGATCAAGGACTAATTAATGGAGTACTGTGTACAGTTGTTGGCTTTCAGACATACCCACGTGACAACAACATTCAGTTTGTCAATATTCTCTTGGACAAACTTTTAGAAGTGAAAAGGATGGGACGCTCAACAGCTCGATTCCTTCTCTTTAAAGACATGTATGTACGAAGAGAACAATTTTCTCTAACTCTTGCACACGCAGTCACCATTCATAAATCACAAGGTCTTACCCTAGACAAAGAATTGATAGACATTGGTAACACAGTCTTTAAAGAAGGTATGAGCTATGTATCACTATCACGCTTACGTACACTTGACGGTCTATTTCTAATCAACTTTGATGCAAGTAAAGTAAACGCTGATATTCCTTGCATTTCAGAATACAATAGACTACGTTCACTATATACCCCCATCTAAAAACATATCCTATTCCACAAAAAGTAAAATGTTCTAAAAGAAAACTAAATCAAACAGAAATGCAACAGGATGTCATTGCAAATCCTCCAAAGAGATTAAAAGAAACTAATACTTCATCAAGTACCACAAGCAAAAAAGAATCAATTAGGGAAAGTAAACCAAGTACTTCTTTAAAGAAGGAAGACAAACTCCAAAAAAAGCAGTTAGATACAGAACTACCTGGACCATTTAAATTCTCAAATATAGTTGGTGTAAGTTGCTACGTAAATGTAGCAATGAATATTCTATTTCAATTACCACCAATTATTGACAACATTTACTTACACAGTACAGACCCATTGTGTTTGCAAATGTTAGTACTTCACAGAAATGCAGCAAACAATCCTGACAAAACTTATAGTGTTTTTGGAATAAGACAACAATTGGACTACTGTGCTGGAATGGTGAAATTCACTATAAATTCACAGGAAGATCCACAAGAATTTCTAATGTACTTACTACAAGTACTGGAAAACCAAAACATACCTATAAATGAAATCTTTCAGATTTCATACATGTGGAAACATACATGCACTCTCTGCAACAATGTGACACAAGAAGAAATCCCCAATGAACGATTCATATATATATCAATACCAAATTGTGAATCCATTCCATTTCAGCGACTTCTACAAAATGCAAACCATGGTAGATTATGCTCTACCTGCAATTCAGATAATCGCTCCACGTTAGTAATACAAGCACATAGTAAAAACATAATACTAATGCTTCTACGTTACAATGCAGATGGTACCAAAAACAACTGCAAGCTGACTGGATTCAAACATGGTCAAATATCACTTGGTAAGAAAACCTTCACAACAATAGGTATAATCTACCACGCAGGAGCCACAACCAATTCAGGGCACTACACTGCATATATAAAAGAAATGTGGATGGTTTGAATATAATGATAGTACCATTACTCTAAAGCAGAGATTACCACAAAATCCTACAAACGTTTATTTGATGTTCTTAAAACCAAAATTTGATAACTAAACTGTATTTAAACCCTAAGTAAACTTGTATTAAAAAAATATAAACTGTTAGAATACTCCAAAAGCTATCTAACTGCTCAAAGATTCTACAACTAATCAGATAAATGAATACCACTAAATTAGACCAAAAAATACACAGTTAGAATACGCCAATTGGTATCTAACTGTCCCAAAATTTAACAATATCCAAATAGATAAATCAATACCACTGAAATATATAAAAAAAATAGACAATGTCATTGATGACATCACTGATGACATCACATGTGTTTGTACTTTTCATGAAATACGTGTACAAGGGATTCTTATTATAATGTTGTGAAAAAAGTGTCAAGGATCATTGCAATAAATATCATACCCTAATTAGTGCTTTGAACGATGCATTGATATATATATAGCATTCTATTATGGGTTTCTATCTAGTATACTAAGCTACTAATGCAGAAACATAGCATTGTGTGCAGCGTACAAGATGAAGGTATAATATTCGTAATGTTAATATGTTGAATAATGAAATGATAATTGTTTTCTAAATAGATTTTTGTGTACTGTGAAATATGTAATAAGTAGCTAATAAAACCCATGTATTACATAATTGCATTACTATAGACAAAACACAAAGAGACAAGAACACATACCAATATACATATACATAGGGTAAATAGCAGCTTTGAAACAGAGCAATCATTTATTTGCATGAAAATAATGCTGTCTTTAAAGCTTGTGTCTTCCCCTATGTATATGTTTCATATGATGTGACTGGACTCTAAGGGAATTAATATAAGAACCTACTTGTAGGATACGTCTACAAATAAAATACAATTTTTAGTTTCTGACTGTTACTGAAGAAAACCATGTGGCCGAGATATGTCAGCAAAAGAAAAAAGAGTGAGCCAGACATGTGATATCATCAGTGATGTCATCAATGACATTTGTGATGTCATCTTTGATGTCGTGGGTGTTAGTCTTAGCAGTGCACGGTGGTGACGCGAGTTATGGTTGCTTAGCTTACCATAACTGGCGAATTTCAGGGGTTTTTCGGTTTTACTTGGAACCATAATGTCCCTTTAACAAAGTTTTTTCACTGAATTTCATAGGTTTTTAGTAGCGCAACTTCATCATAAACTCCCTTTAATAAACTGTTTTTATTAGCACGCAGACAATATACAAAGATGGAGTGTAAAAAGCAATTTTTCAGAGATGGCTTTATTTTTTATTTATTTATTTAACATTTATAAAGCGCTCACACAGCCCGCAGGCATCGAGGCGCTGTTACAGGAATTGTTTGTTTTTGTTAGTTGCGTAATTGTGTTTTTTTTTTTGTTGTCTTAGTTACGTATTTATAACGCGCTTAAACACCCAGAGGTTTCTAAGCGTGAACCCGGGGATCGAACCTGTTGTTGCTTCGTGTCGTCTTGCTTCCAAGACGCGCACGCTGCCGCTGAGAGTAAGAATTTATGGTCGTTCACAGTGAAGGTCAGCAAAAAATGGAATTACTTCCATTTTTTGCTCGTGTGCCGGAGTGGCCCACGACTCACACTATAAGGTTCTATTGTTTTTTGACCTTGACAGACAGGGATCGTGCTAAAAGACTTCTTTTGAAGGAGGGTTGCAAAAACGTAAGACACAATAAGGATGACATTTCTGAAACGAAACCACTTTTATATATTATATCACTATGAGAAAGATTGTTGGCACAGACGGAGTCGTATTTTGGGACTGCAATACGCATAGACAATGAAAAATGCCAATATAATGTAAGTAACCTTTTAGATTATTTTATACCGGAATATAATAACAATAGCATGTCATTAAAGCCCGGTTAAGTTGTACCTGTTCGTTCAATGTGGCATATTGTTTTGTACCGAGCACTATCACCGCCGAAGTGGTCCCCTGTCGCTTAGAGGGCTCTGAAAAAGGCAGAGGAGAGAGGATGGGTTAATGGGAATAAGTTAACATACTGGGCCTCATTACGACTCAGGCGGTAAGGGGTTTACGCCGGCGTAAACAGCGCCGACCCTTACCGCCTGAGTACGAGGTCCCTTAGCGCCATGGCGGATTTAACACCTGCTTTTAGCAGGTGTTAAAATCCATGGCGCTAAGGGACCATGGAGTTAATTACGCCACCGTAATTTACGGTGGTGTAATTAACGCCTTCCCCACTCCCATTGTGCCCTATGGGGCAAAAATGGGAATGGGGAAGGGTAAATGGGGATTGGGGACTTACCGCCCCGCCAACCTCGGAATGGGGCGGTAAGTCCGCCAACCACCATGGCGTAAACGTAGTTTACGCCATGGTGGTAAAATCACGGCCCAGGCGGTAACTTACCGCCTGGGTCGTAATGAGGCCCACTGCGTTGCACTATCCCCACTAGCAAATAGTTTCACGCCCTAATAAATAAAATGAATATTTTTAATGAAGATCGGCTGGTGACACTAATTTATGTTTGTTAAAACAGGTACATTCTTCCCTACTGTCAATGCCACGATTTTCAGACCCCAGCCGATGGTTTTTTTAACTGCCAGGTGCAGCTCCATGTAAGCAACTTCATGACCCTCACCATTTTATGGGAAAATCGCCTAGGACCAATATGCCCTTACGCGGTACTAGCGGCTAGAAGCAACATACCAACCATTATGGTGGTCTAATACCTCTGTGTTGGAGCAGCCTTCCGATTATCAGTGCGACCATTTGCTTCTTTTATCATAAACCAACAGCCTCTGTACCACAAAGGAACAGCACGTGGCTCAAGATGAACTTTTGCGGATCGACAGCAAAGACAAATGCAAATCGCTGAATATTCTCTAAACATTTGATGTCAAATAAATGTACTTTACGAAATGTACAATCTTGCTGTTTGCTTTTAAATCACAGTTTCATATTCCGAATTGTGGCGCGCTGTGTTGTGAGATGATGTGTGTTGTTTTCCGGGTTCTGTGTAAAGTCGCGTAGGACTGGAGACGACTGGGCGCATTTGGCTACGCACCCTGTAACGTCACGGAGAGAGGCAGGGAATATGAATGCTTTGATAATGTCAGGCTTAGGGGTGGGGGATATGATTTAGTGTGGCAAAAGCAGGTCAGCCAGGTTGATGGGGCAAGTGATAGGATTATCACATAATGTCGGTGCACAGCAGCCTGATTTATCGTTTCTTTAGTGGACAAAAAGTCAGGTAAGGCCCATAGGAAATTGTAATATCAGCGGACATAAGGAGGGTTTTTAGAACACTTTCAACCTGACAATGAACAATACGAACAGCTTTCTCAGAACAACCCCATTTTGTTTAATTGCAAACATTTCGGGACACCGCGAGTGTTCTTAGAACACATTCAATTTGCCAGAGTACAATACAGACAGCGTCCTCAGGACACCCCCATTTTGTTTATGTACGAACATTTAAGGACACCACGAGTGTTCTTAGCTCAATTTGAGCTTGCTTGCGAACAAAATGGACACATACTCCGTCCCCAGAACACCCCACCACTTAGTTTTTTTAGAAAATTTCAGAACAGCAGTGTTGTCCGCAGACAAATCGAACACAACAAAAGCGTCTAGCACATAAAAAAAACAGAACATTGAACCTATCTCATACTCCCCCACCCTCCCCAAACACTCTTACACACAAACACACTCCACTAAATACAATTTTGAATCCAAGTTTCACCGGGCTTTCCCCGGTCGTCGGCGAATGCAAGATGCAAGATGGCGGGCACCACAGAAAATCTGACGCGCTCCACGCCCCATGCCTTCCAATCAGCGAACACATCGCATGTCCGCGGAGCGAACCGGGAAGTCCGTCCGTGGAGCGAACAGAGATATCACTAATTTTTTTGCCTTACGTTTAGGTCATTTAAAAAAAAACTACTGGACGGATTTACACCAAATTTGCAAAAGCACGCTTTCGGGACCAAGTCCCCGCTCCTGCCGCAAATTTGGTGGAAATCCGTCCAGCAGTTTCGGCTGTAGGCGTGCGCAAAGTTTTTTCCCATTATGTCTATGGGAAAAAACAAAAAGTATAAGGACCCCCCTATAACTTTGCCCCCCCTGGACCAAACCTCTCCAAAACAATCAGAGTGGGCCATATACATTTTCTGCAAAGTTTGGTGAGGATTTGTCCAGAGGGAGCGAAGTTATAAGCCACCCAAAAAATGTTCTTCCTATGGTAACACCAACTTAACCATAACTACATGGACTTTTAATTAGTTCGGGGACACGAACAATGTCCATAGAACACCCTCACGCATGCATACACCTGACCCCAGACATTAGATGTCCTACAGACATCCGTCCCATTCACGAACATGTCCGCGATGTCATCATGTGACCTCACCCATGCTATGCGTGGGTCCTTGTTCGCAAACACAGTCCAGGCCCCCGGACACCTAAAAGGTGCTTTTTGAGCAGTCAAAGGTATTTTCCTGTGAAAGTTTACCCTTGCACATGTCCCAGACAATGTCCCTAGCGATCTACATAATTTTTGAAACTTTTTGAGCACTTTTTTGGTGTTTGAAATTTTTACGGACAGCGCGGGTGTCCACGAAGCATGCACCAGCACCCCTATAAAAGGTCACACCCCAGAGCTGTTCCTCATTCTGCTTTTGGATTTCCAAGCAAGACAGAGCATTGCTGACATTGATCCTTGGTGGACCTGCTTTTGCTACTTTTGGAAAATTCCTGACAGCTGTCCTGATGGCATCCATGGCTGCTCCTGCTGCTACTTTTGTCTCTGCACCACCCCCAACCCCTCCACCACCACCACCTCTGCAAGGGCCTGCAGAGAGGAACAGGCATGAGGAAGCAGAGGAGGATGAAGAGGATGATGAGGATGAGGTAGTGGAAGTCTCTACTACTAGCAGTCACTGTGAGTCTTGGGTGTGGAGGTTGCTTGACACTCTTGATGGAGTACCGAAAGCTCATGCAAACATGGTGCGCTGCACTCAGTGCCAGTTGGTGCTGATTCGTGGCAAACCAGGTTTTTACAGCTATGGTACTACCTCAATGAAGCAACTCCTAAATTCGTTCCACAGTGGGGCTATTCTTAAGGTTGTACCTTGCGATAAACATAGTAGGTTGAGTTCCTCTGCAGCTCCTGTCACCACAAGAGACACTCCAGTGGAGCAGTGCATCCCTCCAGCTGCCTCGCAGGCCATCTGTGATACTGTAGACCCTTACCTTTTGAAGGTCACAGTGTTGTGTATGTACTGTGATGCAATACTTTGCAGGGAGGAGACCCTTCGAAGTGCTTTCGAGGTTGCGGTCCAGGAGCATGAGAAGGACTGCCAACTCCCTGATTAAGGCCCACCCTACATCTTCCACTCTACACTGGCTTTTCTTATCCCTGTGGTTGGTGCCCCTTCCTTATCCTTCCTTCCCTTCCCTTCCTTTCCTTATGTGTCATGTCTGAACCCCCCCCAAAAAATTCAAAACAACAAAAAACCCAAAAAAAGGCTCTTTACAGAGCAGCATTTCACAGTTCGAAAATACAAGTGCCAATGAAATGCTGCAGGGTCCTGTGCATTTTTAGAAGTCCGTGGACAGTCCGCAGACATTTACATTTTTGGGGGTGCTGCCCTATGAAAGACATTGCACTCTTCTCCAGGAGGAAGTGGTGGCTCTGAAAAGAGCCTTTTGGTGGTGTTTTTTTGTGTTTCGAAAACTTCAAATGGTCAACACCTACTGGAAAAAAGATTGCTATAATTCCAAAAAGGCTCTCTAACAAAGTGTCATTTCATATTAAAAGATGAGAGAAATAAATGTATAATTGTGTGAGAAGGCTTTCTAGTGTGTTATAAAGTGACAAACAGTCAGGATGATTGTGCATCTTTATTCATGCACACAGATAGCCAATATCATTTGAAAGGCTCCCAGCTGAAACAACACCAGTGCCTGTACAACTGTTCTTCAATCTAGACAGCTCTCTCATTCCAGCTGGTTGCCCATTCCCTTCTAGAATGTACAGCAGCATTCAACTCTACACAGGTGCAGTCATGTCTATCACATCATGTACAACTATGTACAAGCAGTGTAGTAAACCAACACATACAACATCTCCCCCTTCCACTCAGTCTGCAACGCAAGCACCAGACCCTTCATTGCAACCCTTACTTTATTTCAGACTCTCCCACCTCCAAGCACCACAGGATCACCCAGTAGTTTGCTAATCACCTGCAGCCAGGGAAACTGGCTTTGTCCCTTTGCCACTTCTCCAGGTTTTCTTATTTGAACCTTCTCCCCTACAAATATCATGGAGAGTAATAAGCTGCTGAACCCATCAAATCCGTCTGCTTTATTTCCCACACCTTCACAAATGCATACATTGCATGCTTTTCCCAACAGTTCCTGCCATTTACCCTGAATAAATAGCAAGAAAAGCATACAGATATTTCTCCTATCTCCTAACATTCAATGACACTGCCTTAAAAAGCCAAGTGTGCACTGTGTGCTTACTATTTTAATAATTTCTAAGACAAGTTCACCTACCAGAATGTAAGTAAAATATACAGAATGCACATAGACAAAGGTATCTGCATCTACATGCTATGCACAGTTATCAGAAAGCACTATTACTGCAAAAACAATGCATGCCTACATTAACAACAGTGCTATTAACACACATATTTACTAACTTCTTTCTTTCACAATTGCAGTGAAGACCACTCTTCTGAAAACCAGCAGCATCTGAAGTACGAACCAGAACTTAGAAGAAACCTACTCTTTCATACAAAAAAGTAAGTGCAATACTGCCATAATGTTCTGTTACTCAAACACTGTAGAATTCTTGTATTGTAGAACAAACAATTCTATTAACCCTACAGCATTAGATTCAGTATTACTGCTTGCCCCTTAGCAGGTGCACACTTTGTATTGTCATCTGAACAACAGTATAGTAACACACAAATACGAGAATAGCCTTCCTAACCTGAAGTAACAGCCCATTGCATAATCACACATCATTACATACATGCTTACGATCATACTCAGACACTCATATTCACGCATACGCTGTACAACATCACAAGCCACACTTTTTTTTTCTCCAAAAGACCCCAAAGAATGCCTACCAAAAAGCAACTCCGTAGAAAGCAACGCAGATGTAGACAAAATCAAAATAAAAGTGTGCAAAATAAGCATCGACCTCTAGCAGAATTTGTACAAAAAGTTAAAACAAAACAGCTAATACAGTCACTAAGCGAAATAAAACCTGCTTCCAATAAATAAACTTTGCCTCCTCTTTCAAAATGTAAAATGAAACAGAAAGTGATTAACAAAACTGCAGCTACCACTAGTGCTAACACTGCACCTATAAATAATTTTACAAAAAATGTTCCGCCACAGCGTTCTTCAGAACCTTATAAAACAGGAGAGAAATCACGCTCAACCCTTAAAACCTACCGTAGAAATTTAATCGTATAAGCTCTCATAGACAGTGCAATCCTTCTCAAAAGGAAATTATTTAATTTAGTTTGAAACAGAATGAAACCAGTAACAAAACTAAGTACTAAACTACAAAAAAGACTTCTCAATAAACAGAAAATCAACAAAGATAGCCTTGCAAACATCTGTGGAGGTAAATGGACTTACACCACCAGCACAGAACCAGATTTCAATGAAGAAGCATACAAAAAAAGCAAATAAACCCAATTGCCATACATAGCAGTGGACAAGGGTATGAAAAACATAAGAATACCAATTTGTAACAAGAAACACTGCTCACAAAAATCCCCAAAAAACTTAGTATCAACTCTCCATTCCACTGAACCAATGAGTTTAGTCTACAAATGGCCGTGCACATCAATGTGTAACATAGCCCAAAAATCTTTCAGATCTTTATGCCAATTCCTCAGTCAGTATGTGAAAGGCAAAGACAAATTGAAAATAAAACTATTACAATGTATGCACTCCTGTCCAGTGTGCAAATACACAGGACTTCAAGGACATTCATTAGCCTGCATTTCTGGAACTATTTGCAAAAGCCCCCTCCACCATAACAAATTTATATCAGCACACCATTCAACTATAAGAAATCTGGTTCAGAAACTGTACTATGCCAAAGTCCTGCTTTAGCACTAGCCAATTTAAATAACAATCTTCTACATGGTACAGCCACAGAACTACTCGAAGAAACAGAGCATATCCCGAGAAAATATTTTGTAAGTGAAAGCCACTTACAAAATGCAATAGCTGTACAACAGACTAGCAACAACTTTACAGATGGCAACCTTCTACTACACACATACAAAAAAGAAATACTAAAGTTTAAAACTACATCTGCTGAAGTACCAAACCATGTGTGTGTGTTTTGCCGCAGGACTTTTCATAAGAATAACACAAAAACGTAGACATAATGTACAAAATGGAAGACAATGAAGATTCCAAGTGCTTCCAATTAGCTCTCTATCTTATAGCAGAAAACAAATACAAAATTACTAACCTCTTAATACTTTGCAGTTACTGCACTGCAAAACTTGACAACAACCAAACACCTTCACATGCTATCACAAATAACTTGGAATTATTCCCACTACAAAAACCACTGCAAGAACTTAACTTGTATGAGAGCATCATAATTCAAACAGTGCACCCATTTTAAGCAATAATACGCCTTCAACCAAAAACAGCAAAACTACCTCCCCTAAATTACTGAAAGGCTTTTGTGGCAGAGTAGTTCCTTTGCCATTAGATCTCAAAGAAAATGTACTTACTCTAGGAGTGCCACGTCCAATAGATCAATCTTTAATCATCTTAGTAAATGGCGTACCTACAAAAGACAAAGAAATATGGCAACAATTTGTGGACTTAAATAAAGTTAGACAAGCCCTGCAACATCTAAAAGACAACAATGAATACTACAAAGGAATAAATATTGAAGAAAACCTGAGGGAAACCACTGAAATAGTTCAAGACTCATCAGAAACTTGTAAATTTCAACTTCTAGATCCTGCTACAGAATCCAATATTTTAGACCATTATTCAATTCACCTATTACACTATAAAGACACATAGATGAAACGTGCCAAATGCTACAAGCCAAAGGATCTCCAATCAGCATATTGGAAAAAAAGTATAGAAACACATGCCTTTCCTCAACTCTTTCCTACTGGAAAAGGAGGAAGGTATGATGATAGACCCACACAAATAACAACATCAGAATACTGCTCTTTACGAATGTATTCTGAAGACCCCAGATTCAGACAAAACGTGGAATATATTTTTCACCTTCTCTTTGAAAGTGAACTAGCAACTCTATGCTACGGAGTTGTACACACATTGAAATCAAGAACCAATTTTCAAAATATGTCAGCTACGCAATTATTACAAAAAGTGCAAGAAAAAGATGAGGTTTTACAGTCAACCATTACAAATCTTTTAGAAAACATGTCTGGTACAAAAGAAAACAGGTATCAACATCACGGATATGTACGATGTATGATAAGAAACCTTGGCCCAGCCACTTGGTTTGTGACATTAAGTTGTGCAGAATATGCATGGGAAGATTTACGATTTACACATTTCCATCATCGCTTCATTGCTATGCTATACTTCATTTGTAATAAAACTATTCCTCCCCTCAGAAAAGTGCAACACTTCTTTTTGAGAAAAGAATACCAAGCCAGAGGAGCACCACACATCCACATGCTTTTGTGGATTAAAGATGCTCCTAAATTTGGTCAGGACAGTGATGCCACTGTTTTGCAGTTCATCCAAAAATATGTCACTTGTGAAATCCCTACAGAAACGACAAATAGTGACCTTCATGTACAAATTTTACAATTTCAAAGACACACATGTGGAAGTATTGTCGTTGCGTATATAAAAACAATGGGAAATACTACACCAAATGCTGCTTTGGTTTCCCTAGACCAGTTTCAACAACAGCATACTGTCAAAGGTGAATCACCTAAGAACACATATTAGATAAAAAGAACAGAAAGATCAAAATCCATCAGTGATTACAATGCAATACTCCTGTGCAGTGCAAACACTATCACAGAAATTGTACAGATTATGCTTAAAAATGCTCTCCCATACAGATTGTGGCTGCTATGAAGCTGCAGACCGTTTAACCGGTACTATAGGGAAAATCTGAAAATATAGTATGGCTAAGCTTTGGTCCAGCTAAATCTAGAAAAAGAGTTCTGAAATCATATGAAGACATAGAAACAATAGCCAAAAATGATCAAAACAGCCAAGACATTTTGAAAAACAATTTACTGGACAGATGCTACCCAAACAGGAGTACCACTTTGGAAAACATGTGTCTATACCACATAGGCCAAAACTTCTCATACAAAAATAATATTAAACCAGATGAGAAAAAAGATAGATACAGAGTGGAAAATGGTGAAGGCAGCTAGTGAAACTTACCAAACGAAGCTTAATTCATCATACCAAATTGTCATTAAAAACTCCTCAACATAAAGAACTGTATTACATGTCCCTCCTACAACTTTATTAAACCATGGAGAAAAGAAGATTTACTAGATAACTATGACTCCTATGAAGACACTTTAAAATCAAATGAAAGCACTATAACAGACGTAAACTTTACACAGTACAAAACAATGTTGCACAATGAAGAGCAACAAGAAGAAGAACTCCAGGCACAACTAGATGTGGACACTCCAGACAGTAGTCAACCTTCTCTAACAGGAAGCCAAGAAGGACTTGGACAGCCACTATAGCAAATCCGGAAGAATTAGCCATGCCAGAAGTAGAAAACACCATGTGTCAGTATGAGCAATCTACAGAAGACTGCTCTACTAAAATCAAAGCTAAACAATGAGCAGCGTAGCATTTTCCAAGAAGTAACACAACCAATTGAACATGGTGTGCAGCATGAAAGTAAAAATGGTACCTGCTAAGACTAAAAACCTATACTGCTATACGTGAGTGGTCAAACTGGTTCAGGCAAAACGTTCTTAATCAACATCATCAGCAAGTTCCTCCAACAATTGACAAACAACAAACTGTCAGCTGTTGTAACTGCCCCCACAGGTTTAGCTGCCTACAACATAGGCGGTGTCACTTTACACCGATTACTACTCCTTCCAGTAGAACACCAAAACAAATTAGACTATTACAAACTTTCTGCAGAAGCTGCAATGGAACTACGCAGAGTTTTCAAACAAATGGAAATACTGCTAATAGATGAGGTAAGCATGGTTTCCATGGTTTCCAATCTAATGTTAGCCTTCATTCACCTCAGATTACAAGAGGTCCTGAAAACAAACTATGAAGAGCTCTTTGGAGGAAAACACATTATAGTTTGCGGAGAGCTTCTTCAATTAACACCAGTTAAAGGTGAATCTATTTTTAAAACCTTAGGGCACAAACTATGCTGTAAAACTCTTGGCAGCATAGGAAATGTCAACTGAAAACATGTGTCAGTCTGCAGACCTCACATATGCCAACATTTTTAAAAGTATTAGAGTTGGTGTACTATCTGAAGAAGCACAATCCATATTAAAGACCAGGCACATCCATGCACTCTACGGCCATAACTCATGTGCTACTGATGTCATGGAACAATTAGCACACAAAAATGTAAACTGTATGTCCTTGATGCCAACTCTTGCAAGCTGTTCAAAGTTTAATGAAACAATGTTAAAAAAAGAAATGCAACCAATGCTTCAAATTTGCTCCACAAACTGGATGTACATCATATGACACCACCCATGTGTCAACAAGCCAAAACAAGGCTAAATACCTTAGAAAACTCTATCTCTAACACATTTGGTTTGGAGAAAATATAAAAATTATCTTGAAACTGTAGAGTAATGCTTAAACGTAACATTGACATGGACCAAGGACTAGTTAATGGAGCACTTGGTACAGTTGCTGGCTTTCAAACATACCCACGTGACAACAACATTCAGTTTGTCAATATTATCTTTGACAAACTATCAGAAGTTAAAAGTATAGGACTCTCAACAGCCCACTTCCTTCTTTTCAGAGACATGTATGAACGCAGAGTACAATTTTCTCTAACTCTAGCATATGCAGTTACCATTCACAAATCACAAGGTCTTACCCTAGATAATGCATTGATAGATATTGGTAGCACAGTGTTTAAAAAAGGCAGAAGCTATGTAGCACTATCATGCTTACATACACTTGACAGACTATTTCTAATCAACTTTGATGCAAGTAAAGTAAATGTGGATATTCCTTGCATTCTAGAATACAATAGACTGTGTTCACTATACACCCCCACCAAAAAACCTATCCTGCTCCGCAAAAACAAACTTTGTAAAAGAAAACTACTTCAGACTCAAATTATGCAGGATCTCACAGCAATTCCTCCAAAGAACTTAAAAAAAGCTAATGATTCATCAAGGACCACAACCAAAGAAGAATCTACTGCACAAAGTCAACTACCTCTTCAAAGAAACAAAGCACACTCGGAACAAATGACTTGGACACAGAACTGTCAGGTCCATTCAAATTTTCAAACATATCTGGTGTAAATTGCTATGCAAATGTAGCAATCAATATTCTATTCCAATTGCCACCAATTATTGACAACATTTACTTACACAGGACATACCAATTGCATTTGCAAATGTTAGTCCTTCATAGAAATGCAACCAACAATCCTGACAAGACTTACAGTGTTTCTAGAATAAGGCAGGAATTGGATTACTGTGCTGGAATGATCATATTCACTATAAACACACAAGAAGATCCACAAGAATTTCTAATGTGCTTACTACAAGTACTAGAAAACAAAAACATACTTCCAGATTTCATACATGTGGAAACATACATGTAATCTTAACAGCCATTTCACACAAGAAGAAGTTCCTAATGAATGCGTTGTATATGTATCCATACCTAACTTTCCATTCCATTTCAGCAACTTGTACAAAATGCAAACCATAGCAGATTATGTACTACCTGCACTTCAGATAATCGCTTCACCTTACAAATACAGACACATAGTAAATATGTAATAGTAATGCTTCTATGTTACAATGCAGATGGTACCAAAAACAACTGCACACTGACTGGATTCACAAATGGTCAAGTATCACTTGGTAAGAAAACCTTCACAACAATAGGTATAATCTACCACCCAGGAGACACAACCAATGCGGGTCACTACACTGCATATATAAAAAAGAATTGTGAATGGCTCGAATGCAATTATACTACCATTACTCTAAAACAGAGATTACCAGCAAATCTTGAAAATGCTTACTTAATATTCTTAAAACCAAAATGTTATAACTAATCTGTGCATGAACATAAACAAAGCATCAACTTCAAACTATAAACAGTTCGAATATGCCAACAAGTATCTTACTGCCTCAAGATTCTGCAACAAGAAAACAGATAGATGAATACCACTAAAATGGAAAAAGAAATAAACAAATAGAATACACCAACTGCTATTTAATTGCAACAATACTATCACCATTTCCAAATCTAAAACCATACACCTATTCAATTCCTCCTACTGCAATCAATGAAAGAAATATATTGTACCACAACATAGAACTTTTTTTTTAATCCAGCCTGGATCTTTTTCCCACAGACCCAATGATTTAATAAACAAATACAGGAACTGAGCAAATTGCACAGTGCACTGGTTTGAACTATAGTACTTCTAAAGTACTAAGTATGAGGGTCAACAAAATACAGAAATGTCTACTATGCAATGCAATACTCATTGTATACTACCTACTTTAACATGTGATTTTTCTTTTATCACAGTGATTGAAAAAAGGTCTGCTCCAACTACCCATGTCATGAAAAAACTGCATACAACCACAAAAAGTCAAACAGTAAGTATATAATGATTGGGCTCACAAACACCATAGCATAACACATCCATTCAAGCACACACCTGAGTATGCTGCAGTGCTTGTTGCCAAAAACTACAATATTGACTGCATGGCCTGGCCAAAACTCTACATACAGCCTTAACAAAGGAAGTATATAATGATTGGGCTCACAAACCCTGCAACATAACACAGCCAGGCAAACGGACACCTCACCAATAAATACAACCCAAAATGCCTACAGTCTTCAATACCAAGATTCTGAAAACAATCAAACAAACAAACTAATACACATCATCCCACTACCCTATTACACTACTGCTAATTAGTACTCACATTTTTGAAAACTATCCCCTAAGCAGCCCACATACCACAGTCAAAATGTTTGGTAGCATTGGTGTGTTATGATGCAGTGGTTGTGGCCAGGGCCTAGAGTCTTGTGTGCATGGCCACAATCACCTCAGCATAATGTGCCCATAGAAACAAACACCTACCGAACCACAACCCAAAAACATAACACATCCACCCCAAAACCTATCCACTTCAATTGACATTCTAAAATAATACTTACAACCAACGCACACACTCTTCAATACATACCATCTTCACCCAATGCTCTACTAACAACCCAAAACCTACATCATAGTAATGTAAAATAGCCAGTAGTGCACCTAGTGTTTAGAATGTCCACGGACAACTGCGTTGACCGCGGACAAGGCAAACACAGCCAACACATCACAGCCTTCTCCCACCTAAACAAATACATCATTTGACCCATCTATTACTCCCCCGCCCTCTCCAAGCACTGCTACAAACCAACACACTCCCCAAAATTGGATTTATGCTCACTTCTCCAACGCGCTGTCTGCGGAAGTCTGTAGATCCACTATGGCGAGCGCATTGAAAGAATGTGACACACCCCACTCTTCACCCCAACCAATCAGCGAACACGTTGCATGTCCGCAGACATGACGCAAGCTGATTATCCAATCGGTGTCCTGTCCGCAGAGAAAACAGGGAAGTGTGTCCACGGAGCGGACAATAATATCACACATTTTTTAGACCCACTTTTTGGTAATTTAAAAAAAAAATATTGGATGGATTTTCACCAAATTCACAAAAGCATGCTTTCGGACCAAGCCGCCACTCCTGCCACAAATTTGGTGAAAATCCGTCCAGCTGTTTGGGCTGTAGGCGTGAGCAAATTTTTTCTCCATTCAGACTATGGGAAAAAAAGGCATTTTGGGACCCCCCTATAACTTTGCCCCCCTTGACCAATCCTCACCAAACTTTGCAAAAGTGGGCCATATACTTTTTTTTCAGAGTTTTGTGATGTCATCTTGGATGTCCTTGGTGTTAGTCTTAGCAGTGCACGGTGGTGGTGCAAGTTATGGTTGCTTAACTTAGCATAACTCACAATTTGGGAGGTTTTTCGGTTTTACTTGTAACCATAACGTCCCTTTAACAAAGTTTTTTTATTGAATTTCATAGGTTTTTATTAGTGCATCTTCACCGTAATGTCCTTTTATAACGGCTTTATAAAGGCCCTTTTGCTTTTCTACGGCAGCCTGCAGAACTGTATGACCATATTAGCACAAGCACATTTTTTCCCTCTCAAACCTATCCTACTTTCGAATAACTTTACCACACCACCGGTGCAAGGTGGACATGGCCACGTTAACACCATTTTACATCCCTCACGGTCATGGCCAGTAGCTAGATTGTCTGCATCATGACCTTAAACCATGACCCAGACAATCTGGCTACTGCCCACGGCCGCAGGCTATACCTCAGTCACCAAACGTATATTGTTATTGTTACTGTTATTTTACATTTCTACTGGTAGGTTGAACGCCCTTGGGAACCGAAGTTCAGATCAGTAGAGAGAGTAGAGAGAGTCAAAATGTGCGTTTGAGCACCGAGTATGTGTGCAGCTCGTGCGGTATCAGTGTAATAGCTGCTTCTTAGCCGTAGGTGTGGTGGTTGGGAGATCAGGAGCATGTGTTCATTCTCGCAGGATTTATCCAGACCGGAAGTGGCTGCGTTAGGCCTGAGGAGAACGCCTGGCTGGGGGGTCAGTAACCAGCAATGTTTACTTAGAATGATGTGGAGTGAGCGGCGGATGTTGGTATGAGAACAGTTATACCGAATGGTGTCATAGTATCCCTGTGTTCTAGTTGAGTGGTGATGTAAAGGAGAGAGTAAGCGTGGTAATGTGATATGATGGGTTGTATGGCCTTTAAAACGTTCTATGCATTCCAAACCATACATTATACGTCACGCAGTTCTATGTGCTCCAGTCCGTTCCATGCACTCCTATCCACTCCATGCATCCTATTCTGCTCTATACACTCTGGTCCTTTTCACGCCCTCATGCATTCCGGCTCGCCCCTCTGCGCACTCCAGTCGGCCCCACGCATGTGCTCTTGTCTGCCCCACGCATGTACTCCTGTCAGCCCCACGCATGTACTCTTGTCAGCCCCACTCATGCATTCGTGTCTGCGTCACGCATGGCCTCCTGTTTGTCCCCTCCTCCTGTCTGCCCCCGGCATGCATTCCTGTCTGTCATATGTCTTACGCATTCTGCAGTTCTATGCATTCATCCATTCTATGCACTCATCAGTATTGGATGCAGTCGGTGCTTGTTCGCTCTATGATCTCGTCTACTCTACGCACACATCCATGGAACTCGTTCATCTGCTTTATGTCCTCACATGCACTATGCATTCACCTGTTTTCCTCACTCATCCCCTCTACGCACTTATCCCGTCTACGCACTCGACCCCTCTATGCACTCGACCCCTCTACGCACTCCACCCCTCTACGCATTCGGCCCCTCTACGCACTCAAATACGCACCCGACCCCTCTACGCACTAGACCCCTCTACGCACTCGACCCCTCTACGCATTCGGCCCCTCTACGTACTCGACCCCTCTATGCACTCGACCCCTCTATGTATTCATCCCCTCTATGCACTCATCTGCTCTCCGCACTCATCCGCTTTAAGCACTCGTGCTTTACATGCATTCAACAGCAATATCTTGTTCATTATATTCATCTCTACACTCATCTGCTCGATGCCTTCGTCCGTTCTGTCCACTCATCCTCACTGTCCACTTAACTACTCATTCGCTTTATCCACTCAATTAGCTCAACCGCTCTGTCCACTCATCTGCTCATCAGCTCTTTCTGCTCAATTAGCTCATCCGCTCTATCTGTTCATCTACTCATCCGCTCTATCCACTCCGTCCACTCTTCCGCTCCATCTACTCTTCCGCTCCATCTACTCTTCTCTACGCACTCGTCCCCTCTAGGCATTCGTCCCCTCTAGGCATTCGTCCCCTCTACGCACTCGTCCCCTCTACGCGCTCGTCCCCTCTACGTGCTCGTCCCCTCTATGCGCTCGCCCCCACTACGCGCTCGCCCCCTCTACGCACTCGCACCCCCTACACGCTCACCCCCCCTGCGCGCTCGCGCACTCTATGCACTCGCCCCCTCTACGTGCCCGCCCCCTCTACGCGCTTCCCCTCTCTACGTGCTCACCCCCTCTATGCACTCTCCCCCTCTACGCACTCGTCCCCTCTACGAAAATGTTGTCATTCCCCACCTACTCGTAACATTCTTAACACTTATATCAACTTTCTATAACTATTTATGCATTTTTTTACATTGCCGATGTTCGCAAAATCAAACCTCATTGTGGACATCCCTCGAACATCGTCATGTGACTGCGCACATGTGGAGTGATGACGTGTTCGCAAATTGTGTCCATGCTTTGCAGACATTTTGAAAATGCATTTTTGGACAATCTAGGACATTTGAAATTGTAAGTCTACCCTTCTAGAGCTCCTATTTCCATTCTCAGTTGATCTCTCAAACGTTAACATCTTTCCAAGGCCTATTTTAAACTTGCGTGTCCATGGACAGTAGAGAATTCCATGGACAGTTCCTCTGAAGGGACCCACTCATTACTTTAAGTCATTCTCAATCTGGCAGTCCAGGAGAGAACACCTGCTTTCACAGCTGTTTGGTAGACTTTCCAATCTGGCAGAAAATTGCATAATTTCTAGCTATACCGTTCCGTCCTCCCCAGGGGCCTGTCACCACCACCACCACCGGGAGGGCCTGGACATGGGAATAGGCACATTGATGCAGAGGAGGAACAAGAGGAAGACAAAGATGAGGTAGAGGAAGTACCTACGTAGAGCATCCGGAAAGAATCATGGGTGTGGCATTTCTTTAAGACTCTAGGAGGGTTACCAAAGGCTTGGGCTGCCCGTGTTCAATGCAGTGAGTTTGGAATCATACTCAGTCATTGACAACATGGACAGTAATCCTTTGGTACCATCTCTATGCACCGCTACACCTGCTCAAACCACCCGGGTGTTCTGTGAAAAGCTGTTCCTTTCTCTGGGAGTAGGTTTTCCTCCTGTACCCCATCATCCTCAACAACTGCTGCCACCACACAGTCTACTTCTGTGGGGCAGATGATTCCAGTGGCTGTCTCACAGGCCATACCATGAGCAGTTGATCCTTACCTTTCTAGGACATGTATGTACTGTGATACACCACTTTGGAGGGGAGAGCAGTTTCAATGTGCCTTTGAGGCTGCGGTCAGTGAGCATGAGAAACACTGCATCCTTGCTTAGATTTAAGGACCAACATCTTCCCCTTGTCCACCTATCCCTCCGTATCAGTGGTTGGTGCCCCTTACCTCCCTTCCCTCCCCCCACATTACCTCCTTGCAGCTCTATTTCAGGTAAAACTGAAAAAGATAAATATAAAATAAAAAAAGATTCCATTGGGGGCCGCCTTTCACAGTTAAAAAATCAAACTAAAGAAATGATCTAATAGATTCCATCTACATTACATTTGCCAGTAAAGTAATTAGGCTCAATAAGATTCTCCAACATTTCCTTTAGCATTTGATTCTATGCTAATGGAAATAATAGAGCATTGTATACTAGAGATAGAGAAATAATTACAAAAACTATTTTCTGTCCCAAATACTTTTCTCTAGAATGCAATAAGTACTATAACTTCCAAAGCACCTGTTGTAGCCTATATAGTTCACTAATAGTGTAATAGTCCATGGACTGCCCGGAGAATCACAGGATGGGGGGTTAAATGTCAATTAACTTTGTTGTTGCAATATGGTGGCTCTTAAAATAACTTTTTTAGTTTTTTGAATTTTTGGGGTTTTTATTTACTATACTAACAAATGTTCTACTGTACTTAATAGTTTTTTATAACTTGTACAAAAACTGCTTCAAACCTTTTTCAGTTTTTGCGTTTTATGTACTACCACTACTAACAAATACTTCACTACATATTTTACATGTTCACATAAACTGTTGCAAATGGAAAGAGAAATCGAATTTCCAACATCTGTCAAATGAACTCCATCTCTTCGAAAAATATTCACTCCATCAAACCTTTTTTTTCATTGTGGAAAGATGTAATTACAACATCCTGTACAAAAACACATACAACTTTATTTACATTCCGCCCAGCTTTTTTAATTTGACAACAAAACAAGTTAGAACATTTCCATATTTGCCTTTGAGCTACCTTGGAAAATATCAACTTCCAACCTGGAAATAGTCCCATTAACTTTGTAAATGTTTCCTTCATGGCAAACTGTAAGCATCTTCCAGTCCCATAGCCCAAACTGTTCACTTTACAGTGAAGTATAAGGATGTCTGTATGTTTCAAAGTAACCATATTCCCAAAATAAATGGTGACAATTCCACCCACTTCAATCCTCAAACTCCATACCAAGAAACTTCAAATTCTTCTAATCCAAGATTCAAAGATAATCCACACTGCTCAGAGTAAACCTTTAACCAATGGATTGAATAATCTCCCACCATCCACACACTGTTGTCGGGGGGAAATTCTGCAGGGGTCGGCCGGGCCGTCCGCAGACCTCCGGGCAGGGAGGCCCCAACTCCTCCCGTATATCCCAAAAGAGATAGAGTATGAGACACACGCAAGAAGCAAGGTGACTCTGATGTTTATTAGACAAAACGGCAGGGATGGGTCAAGGAGCGTACGCGTCCGTCCTGACACACACACAATCGCGGGGCTCGCAGGCCCCTTTTTACCTTAGTATGACGTGCTACTTGCGTCACTTGGAAAGTTTTAGCAAAAACCTATCTCCACTCTGGATTGGTTACTCGAGTGGTAGGGTTAGTATAGCGCACATATAGAGAACGGTGTTATTGGCTGAGAGTTAGTCAGGTGGTATACCTGGGCTGTCCCTTCAATTTGATACATGAAAATTGTTACATGAAGACCTCTGAGGATTGGTCAGTGTGAATGGCGTCAGTGATAAGAACCCCAAGTTCTAATTGGTCCGCTCGCGAGCCTCCCAGTCTGGGACTATCGCTGTTCCCAGCTCGCGGTGCACCTGTCATTTGCAATAATGTTTTAATATGGGTAGGTGTAAACAATGTGAGGATTTATTCATATGTTGGGAGGTCGAATACTCCCACTGCTGCAGATGTCCAAATGAGTCTTTTAATTGTATCTGCCTGTGTCTCGAAACGTGGGATTCAGGCGTCTCCTTCCTCCTGGGCTTGGCATCTTGTCAGGTTTGACTTTGGCACGTGAGGTGGGACCGTGTTTGAGGCAAAATTCAACACAATTAATATTGTTTTTCCTACTGTGTGCCTGGTTTATCTTGCAGGTGCGACCTTGGCGTTGGCTTGCAGCGTGTGAGATTGCAACATCGTGCCCTTGGCGGTGTGCTTTCGCCGGGCTCATTTTGCAGGGTCAGCAACCCAGTTCTTGCTCATTCAATGTTCATGGAAGCTTTTGCCTGTGGCCTACTTGGGCCTGGTGCATAGGTGGGACCGTTTGATGCAGAGCGCTTTAGGTTACGGTATCATATTGCTTTGTCCTCAGTATCGTGTCCCCGTTATATTCTTCATTATGGTACATGGCTCTTTAGAAGAAGCGTGAGCAAGCCTTTTTTATATAAGTTCATGATGCGTCTTGCGTTTCTGCATTTTGAAAGCCTATGTGGAAAATAATAAAGATGTACGTCCGTGAGTATGTCTGTCGCCTACGTCATAGCACTGAGTATATTCTTCGTGTAGATTGGTGCGGGAGTGTCCGGTGTGTATATTTGCACAGGTGTGCTGACCGTTGGCTAAGTCGTCATGGCATCTCTAACGACGTGTAGGTTTAGTCGAGTTGGTCCGTGCAGCAGGTGTCGGCATGGACAGGGCGGGCTGTTGGGCAGGTAGATGGGCACATCCGTATGTTCCTGAACCAGGGTATTTGGTCGTCCGGTAGATAGGCAAACTCCTCTCGTGGCGGGTGTCTGGGCCGTGATCCTCTAGGCCAAGCGCGAGAGGGGAAGGGCGGGAGCCTGTTCTTCCATTCTCCCACTTCAGTCCCCCCTTTGGTCGACTTGTCGACCACAAACATATCCTTTTCTTTATCTCCTCTTACTCTCCATATTTTAGTTATTCCTCCCAAATGTCCATAGTGGTTAACATGGTCTTCGAATGACCAATACATATATTCACATGTTCCTCCAGGAGTGCAGTATACCCATTTCCCTATGTAGCTCCTTGGGTTTCTTGGGTTTTCGAGTTTTACAGATGGTGGGTCCAGGTGGTTGGTGATGATCTGGTTGCGCAACTTCTCCCTCTCTTTTATTATTGTACCTGTGTGTTGGCCGTCATCTGTTGGCATCAAGAGGTGTATACCAACCATTTCGATCATCTCGTCTGTGGTGCGTGCCTTCCGGGCCTTCCAAAATCTTATTATGATCAGTGCAGCTCCAGCCAAGGTAGTGCATCCAACTATAATCTTCAGTCCATCTGACAGCCAGGATGGCATCCATGACCATAATATTGAAAACCAGCTCTCATCCTTTTTCACACCTTTACTTTCATCCATCATTTTTGAGTGCATCTGGGCCACTTGTAACACAGCTTCCGTGAGGGTACCATTGTCAGCATCGTTAGCAGGAATGAATGTGCAGCATGATTGTCCTATCTTTGCGCAAACTCCTCCTTCCATTGCTGTGAGGAGGTCCAGTACATATCTGTTCTGTAGTGCAACCATTCTTACTGCTCGCAATTCCTCTTTTATTGCATTGAATCCATTTACTGTCGAGTTGATTGTCATCATTAGTTCCCACCTAGTTATCTGGAGCCATTTTGCGTTTGCGTAAGCCTGCAGTCCAGGATGTATTATTGAGGAGAAGAACATAGCTGCTCTGCTGAATAGTCTGTGTTCCGGCGGTATTGAGGTCATTGCTGTTTCCGACCTTCCCCACAGGTAATTTCCTGTCAGAGGTTCTCCTTGTCTTTTCCTTCTGTTGAGGACAGTGTCGTTGCCGTTGGGTCGGTTCTCTGATCCTTTTCTAGGCTGTGCAGATCTCTTCTTCCTTTTGTTTCCTTCATCCATCTTGGGGAAATTCGCCATGTTCACATGCTTCTGGGGTACCACTAGTGATGGTACATTAACGTGTACTATAGTGCATACACCATTCCACAAAGGGGGCAGTGTGTGATACGCCTTGTCTCCACAGGCCCAGTAATGGTCCATTACCACTGCTGTTCCTGCTCCCCCCTCAGGTAACTCCATCACGCTTTCACAGTTGGTGTTGTATCCTACATCCACCTCTCCTTTATGTTGGTAGCATACCTTAGGCACAGTTAATGGCAATATTGTTATTGGGTCTTCATCCTTCTCCATCCACGTAAGCATGGGTACGTACTTGACCCAAGTCATCCAACATCTGTGGTTATGTCCATCAATAGTTGAAATATTTTCTCTTGTTATCATGTTGCTGCCAACCACTCCTATGTCCCATTTGTTGTCCATGTACACCTTCCCTGTTATTATCATCAGTGGTCTTTCCCAACATCCGTTTTTACCAGGGACTTCAGCGGCGTACCAATCACATGGTAGGTACTGCAGTGTTACCTTCTTTGTTTCTCCTTTTTCAGGACCACTTGTTATGTATCTGAATCCTTCAGCATGTAGACTGCTCTTGTGGTAACTCAAATAAGTCTTAAGGAAGTTGTTTTCATATGGATATGTATCTCGTGTTTTCCACACAGATGCACAACTGTCCCTTGAAATCTTCCTTTCGTCTGGAACAGTGCCAGGTATATTATACATCGTGCTATTTTTCCATCTATCTCCGTAGCAACAAATGTTCGAGAAGCGCTCATGGCGTATGGGATCAATGAGCAAACGTAGCAGCTGTCTTCTGTTGTCTGCTTGCCTATTTTGGTCATGTGTTGGTACCACATGTTGTTAGAGACGTGTGCTGAATCTTGTACATAGTTGTCAATGCCTTTATTATCTGAGTATGTGCTGCGTTTGACTCTATTTTCCTGGTGTGGGGTTTTACTAGTACCACCTGACGTAACACCTGTTGCAGCTGGGGGTGGGGGTATGTTAGGTTTGGGTACAGCAATAATATCAATAGCATAGCTGTACTGCCATACAGAGGCAGCCAAGAACCCGGTGATCATTAAAATCCCTATCAATTTTATTACAAATGCTAATTTCACCGGCATTTTGCTCTTACCTTGCTGCAGTCCGGCAGCTTATTTTTGCGACGTTACAGTTGCCCGCCTGAAAATTCTTAATATGCTAGTTATTAAGGTTAGTTATTGTTATTAAGCTCTCCCTATCAAGTAGTCATTCAGTGGCCAGGCGAAGAGCTGTTCCCACGCCAATCTAAGCGACCTATCTCTTAGGGCAGGCAAGTATGGTTGGAGGTGGGGCATTGAATGTTCTATGGCCAAGAGGAATGCTGTGTAGTAGACACGTACCCTCCTTCCTTTCAGGTACGTTGGCCGTTTTATTTCATATACAAATTGGTGTGACAATTCTTCCAGGTAATTATCGTCTGAGGGTACCATCTACTCCTGGGCAGTGAATTAGTTAGTTATCTACTTTCTTAACAGTACAATAATACGCTTTACCTGCATGTGCGAGAGAAAAGAAAGAGAACATTCAGGTGTTTACATGTGTATATGTGCAAAAACAATGTCCTTCAGTTCAGTTATTACTACAGTGGGTAGGGGTCAATGGGCAGAGGGTTTGGGGCTCAGGCTGGCGGCAGTCTCTTTACCCTTTGATCGTGTAACCATGGGGTGGGCGGTATGGGGATCACCCCTTTCTTTTCTAATAGTTGTCTCTGGGGAATCTGGGGGGTGGCAGGGTATGGGGACACTTAGGCTGTTAGTTGTGGGAGAAGTCTCTTCCTCCGTTGGTGACGCTGTTGTTGTTCTTCCTGTGGCCCTGTCGGTGGTGCTGGGGCGGGTCTGGAGTTTGTAGATCTTTACGTCGTGTAGGTGGTTCCAAGCACGTTTGTCCTGTAACTTTACTGCTCTCGTTGATATCTCTTCTACCAGATGGGGGCCAGTGAATCGTGGACTGTTCCACTTTCTGTTGAAATTGTGAAGTAGTACGTGGTCACCTTTAGCAACTTTGCACAGTCTTTCCTTTTCCAATTCTTTATCCACGTCTTCTTGTTGGTCGCTGTTAGACCCACCCCGCGTGCGCTTGAGCTGTTGAGACACAAACACTACACTAGTAATCAAAGAAGACACATATTGGTACATTTCATCACCAAGAACACTCGCAGTGCTCTCGTAGTCAGTAAATGCTCTTGATGTTGGCGTTAGGGGAAGGCGCATTTGACGTCCGGTAACCACCTCGTGAGGGGTGAGATGGTGGTCGGACCCTGGTCTATTCCTTAGCTCAAATAGGGCTAATGGAAGGCAATATAACCAACTCTTCTTTGTTGTTTGCTGTATCTTTGCAATTGCCTCCTTTAATAGGCCGTTCAGGCGTTCACATATACCGTTGGCCTGTGGGTGGTATGCACATGCAAATTTATGCTTGATGTTCAGCAAGGATGTAATGTGCTGGAACATTTCGTTTGCGAAATGTGGGCCATAGTCTGACCTTAATACCTCACACACTCCCCACCTAGGGAAGACCTCCCTCACTAGGAATTTAGCTGCTCTAAATGCATCTGGGTGTGAACAGGGCCTTGCTTCAATCCACCTCGAGAATGGGCATACTACTACAATCATATACCTATTTCCTTGACATACGTTGATCATATCAACATAGTCAATATGGAGATGTCGGAACGGTCCCTCTGGCCGGGGTATAGTACTTCTTATCACCTTCAGAGTGTGGCCGGCCGTAAACTGTTGGCATGTGAGACAGTTGCTGATAAAATTTGACGCATGAGAATTTAACTCGGGGCAGAACCAGTCTTCCCTAATTCGTGCTGCAATTACTTCCTTACCTGTGTGGGCTGGGTAATGTAGTTGGCTCAGGGCGGTGTTCAAAAGCGCCAATGGTATTACAACCTTTCCAGTGTCACCCTGGCGCCATAGTGCGTCGGTGGGTGACATTGTGCATCCTCTTTTTACCCATATTTCTTTTTCGGCCATTGGTGCAGCCGCTTGTAGCTCCATAATCTGTGTGGCTGGGAGATGGGTGTACCCTTCTCTTATCAACATCTCCTTAACCATTCCCCTCCCTCTCCCTCTCTGTGACTCTGGGGGGTTCCATATCTCACCAAAGTAGGCAGCATACTTCGCATGTGCGTCTGCTGCTGCATTCCCTTTTGAGATGTGATCTTCGCCATTGGTGTGTGCGGTGCATTTCACTAAAGCTAATTCTTGGGGGTCATTTATTGCTTCAATTAGTTCAGCCAATAGGAGGGCATGTTGCACTGGAGTGCCATCAGCTCTCCTAAACCCTCTTCTTCTCCATTTCGACAGCCCTGAGTGGACAGTGGATGTAACATGCGCGCTGTCGGAGTATATGGTCACTCGTTTGTCAAAGCTTTCCTTCAACGCCAAGATCAGTGCAACTAATTCCGCTGCTTGAGCGGAGTAGTGCTGTGGTAATTGTACACATTTCATGGCCACACACACCGGTACTTCCATCATTTTTACCACTGCTGCCCCAGTCCTCCTTACACCATCCCTTTGGTCGGTAGTTGATGACCCATCAATGAACAAGAGCTCACCTCCCTCTAGCGCATTTTCTTCAAGCTTTCTAGTACATGAGTACATGTCAATTATTTGCGTACAGTCGTGGGCATAATCTCCCTCCTCAATTACTTCTGCTAGGAACCTTGCAGGGTTGACCGTGCTACATCTAACAATTGATAGTTCAGCTCTGAATAAAATGATCTCATAACCTGATGCCCTTTGCGTGGTTAGGGTGGACTTAGGTTTATTCAATATGGCAAATAGTGCATTTCCACAAACAGTGTAGTTGGGCACCCCATGGTTATTGCTGATGCTTTCTCTACCGCAAAAGCAGCTGCGGCGAGACCTTGTTCGCAAGGGAAATGACCTAGCATCACAGGATCTAAGTGGCCGCTGTAGAATGCTAGTGGCTTGTAGCCCATGCTTGTTTTTTGGGCCAACACTGCTTTCATTACTGCTGAGTCGCAATGTGAAAATATAAAAAAATGTCGCTCATAGTCTGGGGATGCCAGTACCGCAGCAGTTGATATTGCATCTTTCAACTCATCAAAAGCCTCTTTCATTTCCATTGTCCACCTCAGCTTTTTCTCCCCTTTATTAGCTTCCTTTAACGCCTCAAGCAGGGGCCCTATGTATGAACTGTAATCAAATACCCATGCTCTACAGTAGTTGCATAGACCCAGGAACTGCTGCAGTTCCCTCATTGTTTGTGGCACTGGTGTGTTTGAAATGGCCTGTGCTCTTTGTGGGGCACTCTTTCTTCCATGTTGGGATATGAGCTGACCAATGTAAAGTACCTGTTCTTGACAGTACTGTAACTTTTCCATGTCTACCTTGTAACCTTTCTCAGCCAATATTGTCAACATCTTTAATGAGTCCTCTCTGCATGTTCTTTCGTTTGTACTGCAAATTATTATATCATCGACATACTGCAACACTGTGCTTTCCACTTCAATGTTACCCAAATCCATCTGTATTACTCTGTTGAAAATTGAGGGTGATTCGCAATACCCTTGTGGCAATCTGGTGTGTTTCCACTTTGTGTTTCTGTAAGTGAAGTTTGTCAGATCTTGTGAGTCTGGGTGCAATGGTATTGAGAAGAATGCATTTTTAAGGTCGATCACTGTAAATCGTGATGCTTCTGCTGGAATGCCACACAATATTGTGGCCGGGTTTGCTGCTATGGGATACTCGGCTTCTACTATGTTGTTCAAGGGCCTGAGATCCTGTATGAAGCGCCAAGAACCCCCTTTAGCCTTGCGCACTGGGTATACAGCCGTGTTACATGGTGATTCTGAGGGTACCAATATGCCATTATTTATAAGGGCTGTTATGGTTTCATATATGCCCTCATCTGCCTCTTTTGATAGTGGGTACTGTTTCACTCTGGGGAGTATTGCACCTTTTTTCAATTTTATCCTTACTCCCCCTATACTTTTTATGCACCCCATGTCATAGGGGCTAGTAGTCCACAGTGATGTGGGTACCTTTGTCATATCCGCCTTAAAGCCATATTTCCACACTCATCATAAACACCATTTCACCTTCCTCCTTTTCATCTGAGAACAGCTCCTCATCTGACACCTGGGTGAGTCTACATCCTTCCGCTAGTGCTATCACTGCCCTCCATGCCCTTCCTTCTCTGTCTTGGGCATGTACAGCAATGTAATCAGCTGTTGCTATAATGCTCTCAATGTCCACTGGAACCACCTTTCCTTCTGGCTCATTGACTGGTGTTTCTGGTCTGAACAGATAGGCTGCTGGCCTCCTCCAAATTTTTCCCTCTATCCCTGGCATCCATGCAAATGCCATGTCTATCCCGTACTCGAAGAGCTCGCCATCTACTGGCTCCGCCCTAATCGCTGTTTGTCCGCAGTATGCTTGCATAATCTGTCGTGGCGTGAGCATGTTAATCCCTGGAGTGGAGCAAATTATGCCGTCCTCAGGAAATGAGATCGTCATATTCAACCTGTTCATTATGTCTCTCCCCAGTATATTTACTGGTGAGGCACTATAATATAGAAGTGGGACTGACAGGTCATAATCTCCTCTAGATAAGGGAATGTTATCAGTAAAAGGAACCAACTCTTTAGCCCCAGAGAATCCTTGGGTGTTCATGGCTTCGCCTGACATCTTAAATTTACCCTCCCTTATGCAAGACGGGGTCGCCCCGGTGTCAACAAGGAATGATAACTTTTTGTCACCTATCGTTACCTCTATGCGTGGTTCCTCTGCACTATTAGGTGTTACTGACAGGATGGGACACACCAAGGCCGTCTGTGGGCTGTCCTATTGAGGGTACAACGATTGACCATTTCCTGTGTAAGGGTTGTGTCCCAGCACCGTCACCCTACCCAGTTGTGTTTGTTGTACTTGGGGTTGTTGTGTTATCGCTACCTGTTGTTGTGTCAGTGAATGTGTCTGTGGCTGTTGTTGTGTTATTCGTTGTTGCTGTTCATTTCCCTGTTGCAACGTCTGCTGTTGCTGTATGCCCTGCTGTTCCTGTGTGGGCCTTGGTTGTCCCTGTTCACTCCATGATGGTGTTCCTGGTCTTACTCTACACGTGCGTGACATGTGCCCTAATAGTCCACAACTCCAACACACCGGTGGTTCCCTACTCTGCCATTGAAAGCTCCCTGTGTTGTCCTGGTATACTGGTTGCCCTGTGGGATAGGAACTTCTAAGTCCTCCTACCTGCTGTTGGGTATTATATCCGCATCCTCTCCCTCTCATAATTCCTCCTCTCCCCCTGTTGTAATTATAATACCAAGCTCCTGGCATTGGGTATCCTCCTCCTCCCATGTTGGTCGTGTATGGTTGTAGTGGCGGCACCTGTTGTGTTATAGTCTGTGAAGGTGGTATTTGGGAGGGATCTTGTGCAGCCACTACTTGTGTGGGGCTTTGGGTCATTGTTGTAGGCGTAGTTATTAGTGCCCCTTCCATTGTGTATTTAGTAAGCTTTTTCTGTACTAGTTTAGCCGTTTTCCTGTCCTCTTCCTTTTGTTTCATTTTTCCTTGCCATGTCCTGCAATGATGCACTATAGTCAGTTGTATTTCTGGCCATGCTTTTGCTTCCATTCCCACTACTTTCTTCAGTTGTTTCTGAACTCCTTCCGGGAGCCCTTGAACTAGTATATGATAAAATATTGCGGGTATTTTGTCCCATTGTTCTCTAGTTTCCATGCGCCACTTCTCTTAGATTTCCTGGATATAATCAACAGGATCTTCGTTCTCACGCATCTTGCGGGAGGTAGTTGCTCCTATGTCTGATGTGTCTGGGTACTGTACCCTCAGTGCCTGCCATAGTGCATGTCTGCAGTTTGCGAATGGTGCCCCATCATACGATGTGTTTGTTATTGTTACCCCAGGGAATCCCGCTCTCTTCCAAATGTCATCCGCTGCATCCCCTAATATCGATATTAGAAGGCCCTTCACATCTCCTACTGCCAGTTTCTGTCCTGCGGTGTGTTTTTCCATTTCATATATCCACTTACCCGCACCTCCACTTAATGATGGGAGCCTGCATTTTATATTTTCTTTGTCTGTATGCTTCCAAGGGACATACTGTGGCCTAACCCCTCCCCTCTCCAGAAGTGGCATTAAGTTATGTCTCGTTTTACCCTTTGTGTTCCATAAAATCGAGTCCTCACACCCTTCTTCTTCTTCCCTTTCTTCTACATCATCAATTTCATCCGTATTTCCCCTGCTCGTAACTCTTTCTTCTCCATCTTTTCCCCTTCTTCCATCATTTCCTGTATTTAATGTGGGCATGTGTATTCGCCTTTCCTGCCTGCGTCTAGGGAGGTCCCTAAGCCGACATGCATAGGGTGTTAGTTCGTCTGTGAAGGGCGCAAGTTTTATTGTGCGTAACGAGCGTGAGGTGGTTGAGCATGTAGGGTGCGATGGGAGAGGGCGTGATGGGGACGGTGCAGCCTCATGTGTCTGTCTTTCCGCTATTCCTTGCTCATCCTCCTCACTTCTCTCCAGCTCATCCTTTCTCCTACGGATCCATGGTGAGTCTATGTTGGTCCGGGTGATGTATAGTTTATCTAGGCTTTCCCTTTCACTGTTTCTTCCTTCCTTCTCCACTCCTTCTTCTTCCTCACTACAAAAGTCAGTCATAAACGGCACCCCCCACTCTGTCTTTTTCCCCTTTATTGTTACTGTTTGTAAGTCTATTAGGTCCAGTTCTCCTTTTTCTCCTTTATCAACCGCTCCCCTTTGCGCTGATGTTGTTGCTACTTTTGTGTCTTTATATACATCCCCCCATACTTCACTCTCTCTTCTCCTATCTTCTCTTTCTCCTTCATTTCTCTCCTCCGTCTCCCTACCATTTTCCTCCCTTTTCCTTTTTAATTCCTCCATTACTTCACTACTCTTCTGTTCCAATATTCGTTCATCCTCTTTCTTCCTTTCCCATTTCACCCTTTCCCTTTCCAATATGCTCTCTATCACCCTCCCTTCTTCGTATTTCTTAGTCGTTTCTGATAGTAATCTCCTCTTCCACATTGCCATTTCTTTTTCTTTCTCTTCTTCTTTCCTTTTCTTTTCTCGCAGCACTGCTCTTGATACCCTTTCTGCTGCTGCTTTTACCCTTTCAGCTTCTCTCCTTTGCTCCTCAGTTCGTTCCCTTATTTTTTCCAATTCGTTCTTACCTTCTTTCCTTTTCCTCGCTCTCTCTCTTTCCTCCCTCTCAAGCTGTTTGATCAATTCATTCTGCTCATCCCTTAATTCTGCTAGTCGTTCCTCCAAAATCTCTTCCTTTTGCCGTAACAGCTCTTCCCCTCTCATTCCACTCTCCCTGGTATTATCCTCGTCTGTTTTCCTTACTACCTCCTTCTCTTCCCCTGTTAATGAACCTCGTAATTTTAATAGTATCTGTGCAGCTACCCACTCATCATTTCCTATCTCCACAGTTTGTTCTTCTCTAGTCCTCCCCTCCCCTGCTGGCATCTTGGCATCTTCCTATGAGCCACATATGGTGGAGGGCTGTATGCCGGGTTCGAGTACCCCTCAGCCTCTTTCTATTTCTCCTAACTCCCTTAAAGGGTACAACCCCCCTCCCTCTGTTTTCACTCCCTTTGCTAGGGGTATATCGTTGCTCGGTTCCTTTTTTATTTCATTTGATGTATTATTCTTTTCTCCTCCCTCTTGTCCGTGCCCCGTGTTCTTTGGGTCTTCACTCCCCTTTTTCCCATCCTCGCCTTCCTCCTTAATCTCTTTTTCTTCCGGCATTTCCCCCACAGTGAACATTCCATTTGGTCCTGGTCGGGACCCTTGGAACATCCTCCATAAGTTAAACACCTCCACGTGGTTTGCCAACTTCTTCCCTTTGTATGTATTATGCAGATGGTTTAGTAGTGAATGTTGGGCATATGGTCGAAGCTACCATTAGGCGGCCACGGTGTTATCATTTTGTTGTCCGTCCCCTGGGTCCATTCTATGCTATACTTGATCAGTTTCTCCCTATGGGGTGACAGTGTTGTACATATGTGTTGTAGTGGGGTAGTGAGGGTGTTCCCCCACCCTCCCGATCCTGTCCCGTATGACATAGTAGTGCTCCACTTGTTACCCTTCACCTATCTGGTAGCGGTTATCTCACTAGCAATTTATAATATGCAGCCTTATATCGTTACCTGGCCCCGTAAGTTTGGGGACTTGCGATAGTCCGCTAAGGAAAATTATAAAAATATAGTATTTACATTTGTATATTTTCTTCTGTCTTTCTTCCTTTACACGACACCCTTACGGCCCCCTGCGGCCGAGGCGAATGTAGCCCCCTGCGGCTGCGTACCCCTTATGACGTTCTTATACAGTCGTCCTATTTTCACTTGCTCCTCCTCCTTCTTCTACACTTGCCGTGGCCGGCGTTCTCCGTGCGCAGCCACGTCCCCGTTTCACCTTTCCCCGATCAACTCATTACCGTTTATCTCCGTTTCCACTCCCTTACCACAGTTCTCTTCCCCACCATTCTCAGAAAGAAAGATGCCTTGTGCTCGGGATATCCTATGGAAGCCCTACTGGTGACGTCACCGATCTCTTCGAGCTACTGGTAAATTCTTCATATATTCTTTAAGTTCAAAATACACTTGCAATCTACCCCCGTTAACCTCACAGCTGTCTTCCTGTCACTCCTGGAACAAGGTAATCAATAATATAATCGGACTGCGCACGCTGCGTCGCCTCGCGTGTGATACGCCCCTCGACAGGAGGGCTTAACCAGCCAATTATCTTCCGTATTAGGCAACTAACTAGCTACCGCCTACAGGGAAACGTCATCTACCTATCGAGTTTCTTGCTCGAACAATAGGGATCCTCATCTACTCATTGATCAATAAATGCCAAATCGTAGGAAACCACACACACACACACCCTTACACGTAGTCGCGACCTAGGCCAATCAGTGTCTACGAGCGGCTGCACGTGATGTTTTCGTGCCCCGCCCCCCCCTTCGCGTAACATAGCCGACTACTCTCACACTCGTTCGGCTACCATTCATTCCATTGCCAACACTAAATTGTCAAACCTTCGCCGCGCACCTGTGCAACACCTCCCACCTCCCGTATTTAATTCCTCCCCCCTCCCTCACAATTTCACATTGCTTGTTGTGCGTGGCATGGTCACCAAGTTCTCTTGATGCGGGGCCGCTCCACTGCGTGCACACCTCCAAGCGGCTCGCCACCTCTCCTCGTCTGGACCACGTCTGGACACTCGCCAACCGCGGGCGGGATACTTCTCAACTGGCTCCCGAGGGCCAATATCCGGATTGCGCTGTCCGGTCTTCTCGCAGCTCCGCGATGGTCCTGTAGTCCTCAGAAGGGAGCAACGGCAGAGGGGGCCGCGCCACCGGGCCTCCTCGCAACGCGATTACCTGGAAAAAGTAAAAATAAAAAAGCAGATCTTAAACAGATCTCAGCAGTGCCTCCAACTTGTCGGGGGGAAATTCTGCCGGGGTCGGCCGGGCCGTCCGCAGACCTCCGGGCAGGGAGGCCACAACTCCTCCTGTATATCCCAAAAGAGATAGAGTATGAGACACACGCAAGAAGCAAGGTGACTCTGCTGTTTATTAGACAAAACGGCAGGGATGGGTCAAGGAGCGTACGCGTCCGTCCTGACACACACACAATCGCGGGGCTCGCAGGCCCCTTTTTACCTTAGTATGACGCGCTACTTGCGTCACTTGGAAAGTTTTAGCAAAAACCTATCTCCACTCTGGATTGGTTACTCGAGTGGTAGGGTTAGTATAGCGCACATATAGAGAACGGTGTTATTGGCTGAGAGTTAGTCAGGTGGTATACCTGGGCTGTCCCTTCAATTTGATACATGAAAATTGTTACATGAAGACCTCTGAGGATTGGTCAGTGTGAATGGCGTCAGTGATAAGAACCCCAAGTTCTAATTGGTCCGCTCGCGAGCCTCCCAGTCTGGGACTATCGCTGTTCCCAGCTCGCGGTGCACCTGTCATTTGCAACAATGTTTTAATATGGGTAGGTGTAAACAATGTGAGGATTTATTCATATGTTGGGAGGTCGAGTACTCCCACTGCTGCAGATGTCCAAATGAGTCTTTTAATTGTATCTGCCTGTGTCTCAAAACGTGGGATTCAGGCGTCTCCTTCCTCCTGGGCTTGGCATCTTGTCAGGTTTGACTTTGTCACGTGAGGTGGGACCGTGTTTGAGGCAAAATTCAACACAACTAATATTGTTTTTCCTACTGTGTGCCTGGTTTATCTTGCAGGTGCGACCTTGGCGTTGGCTTGCAGCGTGTGAGATTGCAACATCGTGCCCTTGGCGGTGTGCTTTCGCCGGGCTCATTTTGCAGGGTCAGCAACCCAGTTCTTGCTCATTCAATGTTCATGGAAGCTTTTGCCTGTGGCCTACTTGGGTCTGGTGCATAGGTGGGACCGTTTGATGCAGAGCGCTTTAGGTTACGGTATCATATTGCTTTGTCCTCAGTATCGTGTCCCCGTTATATTCTTCATTATGGTACATGGCTCTTTAGAAGAAGCGTGAGCAAGCCTTTTTTATATAAGTTCATGATGCGTCTTGCGTTTCTGCATTTTGAAAGCCTATGTGGAAAATAATAAAGATGTACGTCCATGAGTATGTCTGTCGCCTACGTCATAGCACTGAGTATATTCTTCGTGTAGATTGGTGCGGGAGTGTCCGGTGTGTATATTTGCACAGGTGTGCTGACCATTGGCTAAGTCGTCATGGCATCTCTAACGACGTGTAGGTTTAGTCGAGTTGGTCCGTGCCGCAGGTGTCGGCATGGACAGGGCGGGCTGTTGGGCAGGTAGATGGGCACATCCGTATGTTCCTGTACTAGGGTATTTGGTCGTCCGGTAGATAGGCAAACTCCTCTCGTGGCGGGTGTCTGGGCCGTGATCCTCTAGGCCAAGCGCGAGAGGGGAAGGGCGGGAGCCTGTTCTTCCATTCTCCCACTTCACTGTGCTTCTACATAGCCATAGCCACAGCCATCTTAAATCCACACCAGAAAGAAAATACTTGTTACCCTGCATTCCTGCACACAACCATGAAACCTGATTGGCTAATGCCCCGATGTCCGAAGACACTTGTGACTGTCAGTGGTTTTCGTACTCCTATTTCCATGCAAGGAATCCTTAAAAGACCCAGATGGCATGTGAGAGTGCGTGGACACTATAGCGAATGGCGGGCCTTCTACCCTTTTTTTGTTTTATGTTTGTAACACTCCCTCATTGGTTACTTGCAAACATTCACACATCCATCCACCAATCACATCCATAATCTCTACATGTAACCCTGTCACCTCACCTCAACACTTCAGATGTACATTTCAACTCTGAGAGTACATGGCTCTTGTTATTCACAGCCTCCTGTATCAAAAACTATTGTGAAACTCTACAAGATTTCTAGTTGCAGATTCAACAATATCTACATTTAACAAAACATAGTACAAGCATGCTTCTATTTTGTAAGTATTTATTTTTTAAACACCTCTCTAAATATATATATATATATATATATATATATAACAGTGAAAAAAACTTTGTTAAAGGGACGTTATGGTTAAGTTGCGCTACTAAAAACCTATGAAATTCAGTGAAAAAAACTTTGTTAAAGGGACATTATGGTTAAGTTGCGCTACTAAAAACCTAGAAAAAATTGATTTATTGTTGACCAATTTTAATAATTTGAAAACTTTTGTTGAAGATCATTTTAAAACAACAACATCATACCATTGCCCCACATGTACTTGTCCCTCCTCACCATATCCCAGTCAATTATCCCCAAACCCTCTCCATAATCCAAAACGTTTTGATGAGATTTCCATCCCTTCTTCACCTAATACCAATCATGTTGAAACCCCAAATTCTCCTGTTTTTGTTTCTGTTTCTGCCTCACCTTCTCTGTCATAAATTATTAATATATGTTAAATAAAGTTTAATTTTTATATTGTATTGTGAATAGTTTCAGTTTTTTTTTAAAAAAACAATAAAAGTGTCTGCGGGCAGTGCGAGTGTTCTGAAATGTTCGTACATAAACGAAAATGGAGGTGTCCTGAAGAACACCACACCTGTTCGTACTGTTCGCTAGCAAGTTGAAACTGTTCTAAGAACACACGTGGTGTCCTGAAATGTTCGTAAAGAAACAAAAATTAAAGTGTTCTAAAGCACACTATATCTGTCCGTAATGTTCGCTATGAACTTAAAACTGTCCTAAGAACACAATTGCTGTCCTGAAATGTTCGTAAATAAACGAAAATGATGTGTCCTGAACAACAGTACAACTGTTTGTAGTGTTCGCTAGCAACATGAAACTGTACTAAGAACACACGAGGTGTCCTGAATTGTTCGTAAACAAACAAAAATTAAAGTGTCCTAAAGAACACTATACCTGTCCGGTACTGTTCGCTAGCAAGTTCAAACTGTTCTAAGAACGCTATTGGTGTCCTGAAATGTTCGTACGTAAACGAAAATGGAGGTGTCCTGAAGAGCACTATACCTGTGCGTAGTGTTCGCTACCCAATTGAAACTGTTCTAAGAACTCAATTGGTGTCCTGAAATGTTCGTACATAAACTAAATTGCACGTGTCCTGAAGAACACTATATCTGTCCTTACTGTGTCCCCGAACAATTTAAAAGTACATTTTCAGTTAATCCATAATATTTTTCAATAAAATCTCACCATGGCACAAGTCCCACATAGCAATCTTGAGTTTCTATATACCTTTTGAAACTTTCCAATCCTTTTTTTGTGTTCGATCTGTCCGCGCACAGTGTGCATGTCCGCGGACCGCGCACAAGCACCCCTATAAAAGACCACGCCCAATAGCTTATTCCCATTGTGTTTCTGGCTATTCTTCAGAACACAGTGATTTTTGCTGCCACCTGCAGACTACACCATCATCGAGATGGCATACTTGGCTGCTGAACTGCCACTTGGTGCTGCACCTGCTTCAACATCACCACCACCCCCTCCACCACCACCACCTCCCCAAGGGCCTGAAGAGGGGAACAGGACTGAGGATGCGGAGGAGGAAGAAGAGGATGATGAGAATGAGGTAGAGGAAATCCCTACTACCCGCACTAGGCGTGAGTCTTGGGTGTGGCGGTTATTTACCATTCATGGGAATGGTCCTAAGGCTCGTGCGAACCATGTTACCTGCAATGAGTGCAAAATGATACTCAGTCGTGGGAAGCACAGTAACTACAGCTTTGGGACCACTACTATGAAGCGACACCTGAGGTCATTTCACTCTGGGGCTATTCGCAGGGTTGTACCTTGCGAAGAACGTAGCAGGTTGATTTCCTCTACTTCATCCTCTGTTTCTGATCCTGTCACCACAAGGGCCACCTCTGTGGGACAGCGTCTTTCTCAAGCTGCCTCACAGGCCATACAGAATGCTGATGACCCTTACCTTTCGAGGGTCACAGTTGTATGTATGTACTGTGACACAGTACTCTGCAGGGAGGAGCGACTTCGGAGTGCTTTTGAGACTATCGTCTCAGAGCACAAGAAGACCTGCTCACTACCCAAATAAAACCCACTCTACATCTTCCTCTCTCAGCTCGCCCTTTCTTATCCCTATGGTTGGTGTCCCCCCTTTACCCTCCTTTACCCTCCTCTCCTAGTGTGTCATGTCTGAAAAACCAAAAAAAATACAAAATTACAAAAATCAAAAAAAAATAAGGCTCTTTTCAGAGCCGCCTTTCCCAGTTAAAAAATAGAAGTGAAAATAAATGAAGCAGGGCTCTTTGTATTTTTTAGAAGTCCACGGACAGTTCGCAAACATTAAAAAAAATTGGGTTTCTACTCCATCACAAACATTGTAATTTTCTCTGGAAAGAAGTGGTGGCTCTGAAAAGAGCCTTTGGGTGGTGTTTGTAAGTCAAAAATTGTAAATGCATATCATCTACTTCAAAATCGTTGTTGTAATTCCAAAAAAGGTCGCAATGCATTTTGTACATTTCTCAGAAAAGTATGATTGCCAGCATAATTAAGATGGACTCCATCTCTGCGAAAAATGTACTACAAAACATAATATGTTCATTGTGAAAAGAAGACATGCCAAAATCTCTTAGAAAGCCACAAACAGCCTTATTAACACTGCGCCTTGCTTTTTCCATTTGTGGACCAAATGAAGAAGAACGAAGCCACATTTGTCTCTGCGCAATCCGTGAAAATATCACTTGAGAATTAGGAAACATGTCCATAACCTTCCTAAGTCCTTCTTTCATAGCAAATTGCAAAAAAATTCCAGTCACATGTCCTAAACTGTTCCCTCCACAATGAATTACAATTATGTCTGGATGTTGCTCTGTCTCCAAAGTAGCACAGAGAGGTAGCAAGTCCAACCACTTCATTCCACGTACTCCATGCCAGTGTACTTCCACATGTGGGAATCCAAGATCTACAGCTACTCCACAGCTTTCTGCATGCACCTTCAACCAATGTATCCATGAATCTCCTAAAATCCAAACAATCTGTTTTCTGAAAAACACAGCCATAGCTATCTTTTGTTCTCTCAGCAAAAAGAGTATCTGAGAAAATCTCTCCTGGCACAACACACCCACCAAACTTTCATACCAATCCCTTTCAGTGCTTATTCTCATTTGCATGACTTCTGAACCCAAAAATCCCCGGATGTAACTCCCGATGTCCGCGAACTACCGCCATGTCCGTGGACATATCGTAACATGAACAGCCCTTCTACCATTTCCACTACACTCTCTCTGCCATTCCCTCATTGGATGTACCTCAAAAATCACATGGCCATGCACCAATCACATTCAAGACCTCTACATCTAACTGCATCATCATAGATCAGCACTGCAAATGTACTCTGAATCTCTCTGAGTACAAGAGCCATATCATTGGCAAGCAGCATCTACCAGAAATACTGTACAAGTCTTCAAGATTTCTACTTGCAGCTCCGTGCATATCCATATGCATGAACACAAACTTCAGGTATGCATATTTTCCGTATAGTAGATGAACACATTTTCAAACAGACTTTTGCCTTGTAAAATCTGTAAAATGAATTTACTGTACTTTTTATAACCTTATCACTTATAAACCTTTCTACTTTTTACTTTCTTTATACACACACACTCAAATCATGTTAAACTAACATTTTTTAAATGAAATATATAGACTACATATATTCAAACAAAATTGCATGCAAACACAATCTATGTTTAAACCTTTAAAAAAATACTTATACAATTTCATATTTTTTGTTTTTATTATTTATTTACTTAATTACTTTAAATTAGACATGACATTGAGGCGCTATTACCTAGAACAGTTTACTTACAGAAATAGTGGTATTAACTAATATATTATAAATTTCACAAGACATAGTGAAGATATTTATTTTTTTGCTACAGTTAATCATTCAATACAATTTGTTCATTAAGAACATATCATATGTACTGAACTGATGCAATGTATCTTATGTAAATAAATTAGTTTAATGGTTTTACAGAAGGCACTGAGGATTCCAATTAAAAAAATCAATATCTAAATTAAAAACAGTGCTATATACAAACAAAGTTACTAATTTGAAGCTTTTACAATTGCAGTGAAGACCAGTTTCCTGAAAAGAAGCAGCCGAATTCGAAGAAGAAAGAAAAACTAAGAAGTTACCTGTTAATTTAAAAAAAAAGTAAGTTAAATATCACCATAATATTTGTATTATTAATCAAATATACTATAACATTAATACGAGCTATTTCGATTCATTTTGTACCATTTTGTCCAAAACTTTCCATGTCTTAAACAGCGATTTACAGCCAGAATGGCCCACAAATTTCTATTTTTGGACACACAAATTACCCAACTGAACCACTACAATTTTCATATTATAGAACAAACAACTGTTTTAATTGTATACATTAGATTTACTATTTGTACTTTTTCACACCACTAGCTTACTTTTTTTTTGTCATCTGAACCCCAGTTTAGTAACACATAAATTCAAGAATACCTATCCCTACTAGTTTTAGTTCCCAATGCACAATCACACACCATTACATACATCTTTATCATCTTACTCAAACACTCATGCACACAGCACACATACATTCCAGAACACCCCAACCCATATCTTCTTTATTTTTTTCAACAGACCCTAAAGAATGCCTACCAAAAGACAAGTCCGTAGAAAGCAACGCAAAAGTAGAGCAAATGAAAATAAAGGTGTCCAACATAAGCATCCATCTCTAGCAGAATTTGTAAAAAAAGTTGAAACAAAACAGCTAATACAATCATTTAGTGAAACACAAGAAGTTTCAAGTACAACAACTTCGCTTCCTCTATCAATATGTAAAACAAACCAAAAAACAATTAACAGAAAATCAGCTATCAGTACAGATAAAACTACTTCTTCAAATTTTAATATAGTGCAAAGTAAGCATACCAAGAAAAGTATTTTAGCCAAAATATACCGTCACAAAGTCCTTCAAAATCTTATAAAAACAGGAGAGAAATCAGGTTCAAAGCTTAAAACCTATCATAGGAAATTAATCTTAGAAGCATTGATGGACAGTGCAATTCTTCTCAAAAGAAATTTATTTATTTTACTGTTAAACAAAATGAAACCACTAACAAAACTAATAACTAAATTACAAAAAAGACTTATCAATAAGCGAAATGTCAACAGAAAGAACTTCTTAAGTATCTGCGGAGGTGAATGGAATCACACTACGAGCACAGAACCATATTTTAATGAAGAAGCGTACAAACAAAAGCAAACAAATACAATTGCCATAAATAGCAGTGGTCGAGGTTATGAAAAAGTGAACAATACCATAATGGAACAAGAAGTACTCCTTACAAAAATATGCCCTGAAAACTTAGAATTAACCCTACATTCAACTGAAACGTTTAGTGAACAAATGGCCATGCACGTCAATGTGTAACATTCCCAAACAATGTTTCAAATCTTTACACCAATTCCTCAATAAATATGTAAAAAGCAAAGACAAAATCAAAATTAAATTACTGCAAAATATAGATACCTGTCCAGTGCGCAAGTACACAGGACTACAAGGACATTCATTGACCTGCATTACAGGACCTACTTGTAAAACCACTTTCCATGATATCAAAAGGATATCAACACATCATTCAACTATAAGAAATCTAGTCTATAAACTGTACTATGCTAGAAGCCCTGCTTTAGCACTAGCAAAGTTAAATAACATCCTTCTACATGGTACAGCAAAAGACCTACTTGAAGAAATTCACTATATCCAGAAAAAATATTTTGGAAGTGAAAGCCATTTACAGAATGAAATAGCTTTATACCAATTAAGCAACAATTCTACACATGGCAACCTTTTGCTAAACACATACAAAAAAGAAATACTAAAATTTAAAAGTACATCAGCTGAAGTACCAAACCATGTATGTGTATGTTGCCGTAGAATTTTTTATAAAAGTAACACAAAAACTGTGCACCTATCATACAAAATAGAAGACAATGAAGATTCTAAATGGTTTGAATTAGCTCTCTACCTTCTAGCAGAAAACAAATATGAAATAACTGAGCCCTTAATACTTTGCAGTTATTGCACTACAAAACTTGACAACAACCAAACTCCTTCACGTTCTATCACAAATAATTTGGAATTATACCCAGTACCAAAACCTCTACAACAACTTAATTTATATGAGAGCATCATAATTCAAACAGTACACCCATTTCAAGCAATAATACGCCTTCAACCAAAAACAGCAAAATTACCTCCCTCTGAATTGGTAAAAGACATTTGTGGAAAAGTAGTTAATTTACCATTAAATCTAAAAGAAAATGTGAATACTCTAGGAGTGCAACGTCCAATGCAGCAATCTTTAATTATATTAGTAAATGGAGTACCTACAAAAGACAAAAAAATATCGCAACAACTGGTAGATTTACATAAAGTTAGAGAAGCCCTGCAATATCTTAAAAAGAATAATGAATATTACAAAGAAATTAATATTGAAGAAAACTTGAAAGATACAACTGAAATAATTCAAGAAACACAAGAAGCTGGTCAATTTGAGCTACTAGATCCTGCTACAATATCAAATACTTTAGACCATTATACAATTCATCCTTTGCACTGTAATGACACCATACAAGATGTACTAGAAACTTACCAAATGCGTCAAACAAAAGGATCGCCAATCAGTATATGGGAAAAAAGTATAGAAGCACGTGCTTTTCATCTACTCTTTCCTACCGGCAAAGGAGGAAGGTATGATGATAGACCTATTCAAATATCAGCTTCAGAATACCGCTCATTACGGATGTATTCTGAAGATCCCAGATTTAGGCAAAATGTGGATTACATATTCCACCTACTCTTTGAAAGTGAACTAGCAACTTTATGTTACAGAGTTGCACACATATTAAAATCAGGATCACACTTTCAAAATATGACAGCTACACAATTATTAGAGAAAGTGCAACAAAAGGATGAGGTTTTACAATCAAATATTACAAATCTATTAGCAAATATGCGTGGTACTAAAGAGTACTGGTTTAGACGTCATGGAGATGTACGTTGTATGATCAGAAACCTTGGCCCACCCACTTGGTTTGTTACATTAAGTTGTGCAGAATATGCATGGGAAGATTTACATGATTTCCTACGCATATCAAATAAAAACAAAACAAACATAGATATTCTAACACCTGGAGAACTTTGTTCTTTGGATCCTGTTAATGTTTCAAGATATTTTCACCATCGCTTCATTGCTATGCTACATTTTATTTGTAATGAAACTGTTCCTCCCCTTGGAGAAGTGCAACACTTCTTTTGGAGAAAAGAATACCAAGCCAGAGGAGCACCACATATCCACATGCTTTTATGGATTAAAGATGCTCCTAAATTTGGTCAAGACAGTGATGCCACTGTTTTACAGTTTATTGAAAAATATGTCACTTGTGAAATTCCATCAGAAGCCACAAATAGTGATCTTCGTGCACAAATTTTACAATTTCAAAGACACAAATGTGGAAAATATTGTCGTCGCAAATACAAAAACAAAGGCAAATACTAGACCAGTTACAAATACAGGTCAAGTAAACAACCTCATGTCTTCAGTTAGACATAGGGCCTCATTACGACCCAGGCGGTAAGTTACCGCCTGGGCCGTGACTTTACCACCATGGCGTAAACTACGTTTACGCCATGGTGGTTGGCGGACTTACCGCCCCATTCCGAGGTTGGCGGGGGCGGTAAGTCCCCAATCCCCATTTACCCTTCCCCATTCCCATTTTTGCCCCATAGGGCATAATGGGAGTGGGGAAGGCGTTAATTACGCCACCGTAAATTACGGTGGCGTAATTAACTCCATGGTCACTTAGCGCCATGGTTTTTAACACCTGCTAAAAGCAGGTGTTAAAAGCGCCATGGCGCTAAGGGACCTCGTAATTGGCGGTAAGGGGTCGGCGCAGCTAACGCTGGCGTAAACCCCTTACCGCCAGGGTCGTAATGAGGCCCATAGTGTTAAAGGTAAGTCACCTAAAAATACATATTACATAAAAAGAAAAGAAAAATATATCAATGATTATAATGCAATCATTGCCCACTTATGGAATGCAAACATAGATGTGCAGTACATTGCAGACAATTCTACTGCAGTTGCACGATATGTCACAGCATACTTAACTAAAGCAGAAAAGACAGAGCTCCAAGACCTCTGGAATGACCTGTCATCAGATAAAACAGTATCTCAGAAATTATACAGCTTGGGCATAAAAATGCTCACCCATAGAGAATGTGGATCTTATGAAGCAGCTGATCGTTTAACTGGTACTTCATTGTATGGTAAATCTGAAAATATAGTATGGCTAAGTCTTGGTCCAGCTAAATCTAGAAAAAGAGTTCTAAAATCATAAGAAGATATAGAAACAATAGCCAAACATGATCCCAACAGCCAAGACATTTTAAAAAACAATGTATTGGACACATACTACCTAAACAGAAGTAATACTTTGGAAAACATGTGTCTATACCAAATAGCCCAAAACTACACATACAAAAATAATATGGAACCTGATGAAAAAAAGGTAAATATAGAGTGACAGACTGTGAAGGCAGCTTAGTTAAACTCACTAAACCAAATTTAATTAATCGTATCAAATTGTCATTGAAGACTCCTCAACATTAAGAAGTATATTGCATGTCCCTGCTACAACTCTTCAAACCATGGAGAAAAGAAGAACAATTACTAGACAACTATGACTCATATGAGGATGCTTTCAAAGCAAATGAAAGCACTATAACTGATGTAAACTTTACACAGTACAAAACAATGTTGCACAATGAACAGCAACATGAAGAAGAACTCCAAGCCCAACTAGATAAGGATACTCCTGACAGTAGTCAACCTTCGGTAACAGGAAGCCAAGAATCACTGGGAGAACCACTAATAACAAATGACGCAGAATTAGCTATGATAGAAGTAGAAAACACCATGGGGCCGATTCATGGAACAAACGTGCGCCGAAAATCTACGCGCAAGCTGGCGCAAGCAGGCGCAAGCGGAAAAAAAGAGGCGCACGCGCACGCATGCGATTCATGGAAGACCCTGCGCGTGTCAACCCTCGGGATGTGTGCCAAACCCGTGCATGGCGCACACGTCACTGCAACATCGCGAAAGGCGTGCGCGACGCGCACAGTGAAAGTGCACAACCTCAGTGCACACACCAGAAAGTGGGCGGGACATGGGGCGTAACGCGCAAAATGGGGAACAACACGCGAAAATAAGGGCGTAACTGGGGATGTACTGCAGGGAAGCAGACGGAACGCCCACACGCACTCGAACCACACGTATTCATGGAATCGAATAGGGCAAAGCCACGCACAGCCAAAGACACGCACAAGCTGAAACACGGCCGCCACACAAAGGCAGGCGGTAGAGTCCCAGCGCATCAAAAAAGTGTCGCGCGGGAAGTTAAATACGCGATTGAGCGGGGTACGTGGATTTCAGGGGTGCGCGAGAAATTCTACACGCGATTGGCCTGGGTACGTGTATTACAGGGGTGCGCGAGAAAATCTACACGCGATTGGCCTGGGTACGTGGATTTCAGGGGTGCGCGAGAAAATCTACACGCGATTGGCCTGGGTACGTGTATTACAGGGATGCGCGAGAAAATACACGCGATTGGCCTGGGTACGTGGATTTCAGGGGTGCGCGAGAAATGCTACACGCGATTGGCCTGGGTACGTGGATTTCAGGGGTGCGCGAGAAAATCTACACGCGATTGGCCTGGGTACGTGTATTACAGGGGTGCGCGAGAAATCCTACACGCGATTGGGCCTGTGCGGGTGGGGCAGTGTATTACGTGGGTGTGCGGGAAGTTGAAGAGGTGAATTGCCAGTGTGGGTCCTCCCAGGTCTCCCCTCTACCCCCTCCACGACCTCTGCAGGCAGCCCACACCACAGGGGACTACCCTGCACCCCTGGTCATGTCCCGCAGGCAGCCCATCCACCATGGGCATGCCCCCCAGCCAAGCCACATGTCCCCTTACACCCCCACCCCCCAGCACCGTGGGGCACCTGCCAGCAGGCCCCCAACCATGTCCCACTCATGTCCCCTTGCACCCCACCCCCCAGTCACCAGGGGCAGCCTCCACCAGGCCCCCACCCATGTCTCCCACCACCCCCACCCCTCCAGTCACCAGGGGCAGCCTCCACAAGGCCCCCACTCATGTCCCCCTGCACCCCCACCCCCCTGCAGGCCCCCACTCATGTCCCCCTGCCCCCAGGTCCTGACGAAACGCAATCATGGCAGTAATGGGCAGCATACCCAGCACAAACACCCAGCCAAGGATTGCATCCACCCACATAGTAGATGCAATTACATGATACAACCCCAATGGCAAGTATGTAAATGAACACATGTCCGTCACACACACATACACAATGGGTGCAAGTGAATGTCAAAACCCATATCATGACATGCATGAAACCAATGAGAAAATACCACAAATGTAAGTAATAAATATATGTATTAAAGATGAAAATGAAGTAAAGAAATAAAACACACAACAATGAGGATGACAAAACAAATGGTCCATGTCCGAGAACTAATAGAAAAAATCAAAAAACAAAGGAATCCAAAAACGAATGTAGTCCAAAGCAAAATAATGGGGGGAAAAAATAAGGAAAAACCATTGCCTCATGGCGAACACAAATATAAATCCAACAAATGTTTTCCAAACATCAAACTATGTACAAGAATAACCCAGGGTCCATGAGCCCAACACCATAAATGAAACCTACTACTACTAACTAATAAAAAATATATATACAGAAAAGTGGCCATTGTCCGAGCGGTCCAAAAAAAACTTTAAAAACAAAGGAAACCTAACACTAACTAAAGAACTATATACAATGGCAGCGGGCAAGTCCTGCGGCTCACTCTGTGATGTTGCCGGCCAGGGCATCATCGAACTCCATGTCGATGTCCCGGAGGCGGGACTCTGTCCTGGCCCCGAGGTCTCGCAGGGACAACCCCGTGTCCACCTCAAACTCCCTGCGAGCTTCCTCGAGGCACTCAGCCCGCCTCAACGCCCGACGCATGCAGAACTCCGCCCCGACCATGGTGAGCCGCTCCTCTTCCGCCCGCTGCCGCTCCGCACCTATCCGCTGGACCAACTGCTCCCACACGGAAGACACTGCCATCCCAGGGTTCTCCTGCCCTCCGGCCGATGCCTGCCCCTCTGATCTTGATGGCCCCGAGCTATGATGCCTCCCACGTCGAGCCTGCTGCTGCCTCCGACGCCACTGCCTCTGCCAGCACAACGGCATCCAGGCTGATGGAATCCACCGATGCCGTCGTGCAAGTGCCCTGCCAGATGATGCCGGCACATCTTCCATCTGCAGGGGGACAGTTGCTGGTGTGTCCACCCCTGCTGGACCTTCGACTCCCGACTGTGGCAGGGATGGGGTCCCCACCGAGCTGGCTGCGTTGGTCGGGGCAGGTCCACAGGGGGCCCTGGTGGCATCTGGGCTGGAAGACGGCATGGAGCACGACTGGCGCATAGCCTCCACAGAGGAGGAGAGGGTCGCCAGAAGGCCACACACATGTAGGAAACCCCCGACCATGGCGGCTCCCAAATGGTTCACGTACGCACGGTGCTCTTCGTGATGATGTGCATGCTCCTCCCGGGAAGCATGCACCTCATCACGAATGCCAGCCATGCGCAACGCGACACCAATCAGGACCCTCTCCACACGGCCAGGGGTCCCCTCATCCGCAGGTAGAGGAGTGTCAGATGACATGGACATCTCCCCTACCTGCGGACGGGCCTGGGATGGGGCATCCCTGCTGGTGCATGGTGGTGCAGTCACAGTGTCAGGGACAGTGACATGCACAGGCACCTCCACGGCGACCTGTGCTGCCTCCTGCCCCTGGCCCTGGACTGCACCACTTGCACCAGCGGGGATGCCCCCACCAGGCCCCATGTGTGGCTCAGTAGCGGCCTCCTCCCCCTCTGTGGAAACCACCAACCTGGATGTCTCCACGCCGTCTTCCGCCGGTGCAAGCCCCTGTGGGGGCTCACCCACCCCTTCCGCTGCAGCCGTGGCGGCATCCCCGCCGCTCTGCTCCACAGCGCCTTCTCCGCCCTCTTCTTCACTTGCCACTGTGTAGAGGGAGACATAGAACACAAGCATCAGGGTACTGTACAATGGTCCCCTAGACAGGAAGCAACAGCAGATGAGTGGCACTGTCATACATCACTTCCATCATGTCCCTCCACAACACATGGGTCAGTGTAGGCAAAACACATACAGTAACAGGCACGGCGCATGCCATGGACATTGGCATACATGACCAAGGCACTCATGATTCATGCAATGTTGGTTTTAAACTCACATGCATCATGGGTCTTGCCATCACATGCACACACCTCACCGTAGTTCCATCCATCTGGCCTCGTACACCACAGACGCAGTGGATACAAGGATGACTAGGCTGCATCAGTGAATCTGAACATTGTCACAGACATGTGTCATGCATCCATGGCAGTTACAAGTCACAGACACGCAGGTCAGACACACACACATGGACACCATACGTGTACATGGGACCAGCACCCATCCCTCACCCCCACCCATGTCCAGGAACAGAGACTGCCATGCTTCCATGTGTCCATTCCGCACAGAGCCCCCCATGTTGCAATAGAACACATGCACCAACCATGTGGTTCACACATCACTGTACTCACATGCCTGACCATGATGTCCCTGCACACACACATACGTACATGGCCTATGTCACACATACAGGCAGGTATCAGACAACCAGCACACTGCAACATGCCCTGTCTCACACAGTAATGCTTGGCCACTTACCGGCCAACTCCAGATGGGTCTGCCTCCGAAGGATCTGGGCGTGGAGCGCTGGGTCTATGCGTTCCAGGACCCTCATCTGGATGTCACTCAGGCGTGCCCGGCCCCCCTCCGCGAGGCGCCGGGCCTTATTGAGGGTCCTGGACCTCAAGTCCTCCCAGCGCTTCTTGATGTGCTTGATGTCGCGGGTTGCCACCCCCTCCGCGTTGATGGCAACCACTACATCGTCCCAGATCCTCTCCCGTCCTTCCTTGTTGGCGCGTGGTCTTCCGAAGAGGGCATCATAATGCCCCAGGACATGCTCCACCAGGACACCAACTTCCTTCTCACTGAAGCTGGTGGCCCTCTGCCTCTCTGGCTGGGGGTCGCCACTGGTCTCAGATGGTGCTTGCCCCGACATGGCGACCCCTGAGGCAGGCGTGGGTGGGCAACTGGGTCCTGGGGCTGGGCTGTGGAGCGATGGTATCCCAGTCGGGAGTCTACTGTTCCAGCAGGGGTGGACACAGCAACTGGACCCCTGCAGATGGCTGATGTGCAGGCACCAAATGGCAGGGCACGGTGGCAGCAGGCAGGCAGGCAGGCAGGCATCAGCAGATGGCACGTGGGAGGCTGCTCGGGGCACTGGGGGGCAGTGATTCGGCCTTCAGGGCAGGAGCGTGGTCTTCCGTGTGTATTCGCGTGGCCAGCTTGATACAGAGTGATTTGGCACGTGAAAAATCTGCACGTCAGCGTGTAATTCGAGGAAAGGCCCTTAGCGCGTAAGCGCGTCTGCACGCATACGCATTTTCATTGGACCAAAGGCCCTCAGCGCGTGAGCGCGTCTGTGATGTGTCGTGCGAGGGTGTATCCCTCATTGCACGTGATGACAGAACACACGTGGATTTCAACCAATCGCGTGTGAAAGTTCACGGCACCCGGAACACACGTACCCAGGCCAATCGCGTGTAGATTTTCTCGCGCACCCCTGAAATCCACGTACCCAGGCCAATCGCGTGTAGCATTTCTCGCGCACCCCTGTAATACACGTACCCAGGCCAATCGCGTGTAGATTTTCTCGCGCACCCCTGTAATACACGTACCCAGGCCTATCGCGTGTGGGGACACCCGCACACCCCTGAAATACACGCTCCCCGCTCTGCGTTTGCTGCTGCACTTTGCGCTGGATTGGGGATTTTGATGGCTTTTCCCTGCGCGAGGGGCGTTCTTGGGGGCGTAACTGACGCTGCTGCAGGGTCGCTGCGCCACTCTGCGCCACGGCTGGTTGTGGATGTTGGAATCCATGAATACGCAGTGCGCCTGAATGTGTTTCGGCGCACGCGGCTGGCGCAGACTACCGCACGCGCACACTGTGCGCCAGCCGCGTGCGCCACTTGTGCGCTGAATTCTATGAATTACCCCCCATGTGTCAGTATGAAGATAAGGAAGACTTAACTATACTACAATCAAAACTAAACAATGAGCAAAGTAGCATTTTTCAAGAAGTGACAAAACAAATTGCACATGGTGTAAAACATGAAAATAAAGAATGTTCCTGCCATAATTATAAACCTATACTATTGTACGTCAGTGGTGAAGCTGGTTCTGGCAAAACATTGCTAATCAAAATCATTAGTAAGTTCCTTCAACAATTGACAAACAACAAACTGTCAGCTGTTGTCACTGCCCCCACAGGTTTAGCTGCCTACAACATAGGTGATGTTACATTACACCGATTACTACTATTACCAGTAAAACACCAGAACAAATTAGACTTTTACAAACTTTCTGCAGAAGCTGCAATGGAATTACGCAGAGTATTGAAACAAATGAAAATGCTACTAATAGATGAAGTGAGCATGGTCTCCAACCTGATGTTAGCTTTGATTCACCTCAGATTACAAGAAGTATTCAAAACAGACTATGAAGAGCTCTTTGCAGGAAAACACATTATTGTTTTTGGAGATCTGCTTCAATTAACACCAGTAAAAGGTGAACCTATTTTTAAAACATTAGGGCACAAACTCTGCCGTAAAACTGTTGGCAGCATTGGAAATGTCAACCTTTGGCAACATTTCCAATACAGAGAATTAACAGAAAACATGTGCCAATCTGCAGATCTCACTTATGCCAACATTTTAAAAAGTTTGAGAGTTGGTATACTTTCTAAAGAAGCAGAAGCACCATTGAAAACCCGGAACATTAATGCACTTTATGGCGATAATGCATGTGCTACAGATGTTATGGAACAATTAGCCCACAAAAATGTCAATTGTATGGCCTTAATGCCAACTCTTGCAAGCTGTCTCAAATTCAATGAAATAATGTTAAGTAAAGAAATGCAACCAATAATGGAAATTAACGCCACAGACAAACTAGATATACATGGTATGACACTACCCATGTGTGACCAAGCCACAACAAAATTTTAGAAAAATCAATCTCAAACACAGCAGGTTTAGAAAAGATGTTAAACTGATCCTTAAATTGCAGAGTAATGCTTAAACGTAACCTTGACGTGGACCAAGGACTAGTTAATGGAGCACTGGGTACAGTTGTTGGCTTTCAAACATACCCACGTGACAACAAAATTCAGTTTGTCAATATACTCTTTGACAAACTTTCAGAAGTAAAACGGATAAAACGCTCAACAGCTAGATTCCTTCTCTTCAAAGATATCTATGTACGCAGAGAACAATTTTCTCTAACTCTTGCATACGCAGTCACGATTCATAGATCACAAGGTCTTACCCTAGACAAAGCAATGATAGATATTGGTAACACAGTCTTTAAAGAAGGCATGAGCTACGTAGCACTATCACGCTTACGTACACTTGAGGGTCTTTTTCTAATCAACTTTGATGCAAGTAAAGTAAACGCTGATATTCCTTGCATTTTAGAATATAATAGACTTTGCTCACTATACACTCCCCATCTAAACACATATTCTGTTCCACAAAAACTAAAACGTTGTAAAAGAAAACTAAATCAAACAGAAATGCGACAGGACGTCACTGCAAATCCTCCAAAGAGAGTAAAAGGAACTAATACTTCATCAAGTACCACAAACAAAAAAGTATCAATTAGAGAAAGTAAAACAGGTACTTCTTTAAAGAAGGAAGACAAACTCCAAAAAAAGCAGTTAGATATAGAACTACCTGGAGCATTTAAATTCTCAAATATAGTTGGTGTAAGTTGCTATGTGTGGAGGTGGTGTGGAGCACTGTGCCTGATTGGAATGTACAGGGAATTGTACAAGTTTGTGAGGATATGGCCACGATGAACAGTCCGCATGTGGTAGGTTTGCACTATGGTGCTTTCCATTTGGGCAACGTCAGTACCCCTACTTTGTTGGCTGATTTGGAACGCTTGGTTCAAGCCGTAATGAAGATCCTTCCAAATGCGAAAGTAATTTTTTCTGGATTACTACCTAGGGCAATATGGGACAATAGTTCCGTTTTTTGTCCTCAGCAAAATATTGCTAGGTGTGTCATCAACCGAGGCATGTGTGCCTTCATGCTTAGAGCTGGTATGTTCTTCTTTAATAATGAGAATATTGATGCCAGTAATGCTGTTAATTCTAAAGAAGATGGCATTTCTTTATCTTTTACGGGAAATGCCTTTCTATTTTGGAATGTAAGGGTTGCTTTGGAGAAGGTTATGTGAAGATTTTAGGAGTAAAGTAAGAAAAAAAACAAGAAAAAAAATAAAAAATAACAGGTGTCTGTCAAGCATCTGTAAAAAAAACAAAAAAAACGGCTCTTTTCAGAGCCAACTTCAAAGGGGAAATGGTGTGCACTATTTAAATTTACATTCACCACGCTCAGATTTTCGATATGTCCGCAGACATGGCGGTAGTCCGCGGACATGAAAATCACTACGACGGGGTTAGTGTGTAATTCCATTTTTTGCTGACCTTCACTGTGAACGACCATAAATTCTTACTTTGCAACATTGTGTGTAAAGCCATCTCTGAAAAATTGCTTTTTACACTCCATCTTTGTATATTGTCTGCGTGCTAATAAAAACAGTTTGTTAAAGGGAGTTTATGATGAAGTTGCGCTACTAAAAACCTATGAAATTCAGTGAAAAAACTTTGTTAAAGGGACGTTATGGTTAAGTTGTGCTAGTAAAAACCTATGAAATTCAACTTTGTTAAAGGGACGTTATGGTTAAGTTGCGCTACTAAGAACCTATGAAATTCAGTAAAAAAACTTTGTTAAAGGGACGTTATGGTTAGGTTTCGCTACTAAAAACCTATGAAATTCAGTGAAATAACTTTGTTAAAGGGACGTTATGGTTCAAAGTAAAACCGAAAAACACCTGAAATTCGGCAGTTATGGTAACATAAGCAACCATAACTCGCGCCACCGTGCACTGCTAACACTAACACCCAGGACATCAAAGATGACATCACAAATGTGATTGATGACATCACTGATGACATCACATGGCTGACTCTTCCTTTTTATCCTTTACTGACATATCGAAGCCACATAGTTTTCTTCAGTAACAGTCAGGAAGTAAAAATTGAAAAGGTACTATATTTGTAGACTTAGGGTCAAGTCACATCATATGAAACAAATACATAGCGGAAGACACAGGCTTGAAAGAGAGCAATCCTTTCTGTGCATGAAGATAATCATTAGGGTTATCAGCACTTTCTCATAGTTTTATTTTTATTACTCTACCTTCCCTCTATATGCTCATATTTGTATACATTATACTCACTCTCCTTTCCTTTGGGTGCAGTCACATCATGTGATACACATACATATGGTAAGTAGCAGCTTTGAAACAGAGCAATAGTTTCTCTGCATGAAGACAATCAGTTAGGTTATCAACTCTTTCTGCTACTACTTCTTCTTTTTTGTTTACTTCACTGTCCCTGTATATACTCATATTTATATGTGTTGTTGTCTCTTTGTGTTTTGTCTGTAATAATTATGTATTAAGTGGGTTTTATTATCTACTTATTACATGTTTCACAGTACGCAAAACTCTAATAAGAAAGCAGTTATCATTTCAGTATTCAACATGGCAAGATTATGAATATGGCACCTTCATCATGTATGCTGCACACACTTCCTATGTTTCTGCATGAGTAGCTTAGTATACTGGATAGAACTTCATAATAGAATGCTATTTATATCAATGCATTGCTTAATGCACTAATTAGCTCATGATATTTATCCCAATGATCCTTGACAGTTTTTGTTCAGCATTATAAGAATCCCTTGTACAGAGTTTTTATGAAAAGTAAATGCACATGTGATGTCATCAGTGATGTCATCAATGACATTTGTGATGTCATCTTTGATGTCCTGGGTGTTAGTGTTAGCAGTGCACGGTGGCGCGAGTTATGGGTGCTTATGTTACCATAACTGCCGAATTTCAGGGGGTTTTCGGTTTTACTTTGAACCATAACGTCCCTCTAACAAAGTTTTTTCACTGAATATATATTACATGGCCACGGTAGTGGCCATGTAGTTATGGTTAAGTTGCTGTTTCCATAGGAAGAGCACTTTTTGGGCGGCTTATAACTTCGCTCTCCCTGGACGGATCCTCACCAAACTTTGCAAAAAAAGTAGTTGGGTCACTCTGAATTTTTTTGCAAAGTCTGGTGAGGATTCGTCCAGGGGGGGAAAAGTTATAGGGGGGATCCCAAAACTTTTTTTTCCCCATAGACTGAATGGGAAAAAATGTGCGCACGGCTACAGCCCGAACCACTGGACGGATTTACACCAAATTTGCGGCAGGAGCGGCAGCCTGGTCCCAAAAGCGTGCTTTTGTAAATTTTGTGTAAATCTGTCCAGTAGTTTTTTTAAAAAATGACCAAAATGTAAGGCAAAAAAAATAGTGATATCTGTGTTCGCTTCGCGGACGGACTTCCCTGTTCGCTCCGCGGACAGCACTCCCATTGGCCCATGGGCTTGCGTCATGTCCGCGGACATGCAACGTGTTCGCTGATTGGACGGCGAGGGGCGTGGAGCGCGTCAGACTTTCTGTGGCGCCCGCCATCTTGTATTCGAAGTCGACCGCGTACAGCGCAGTGAAACGTGGATAAAAAATTGTATTTAGTGCCGTGTGTTGGTGTGTAAGAGTGTTTGGGGAGGGTGGGGGAGTATGAGATAGGTTCAATGTTTTGTTTTTTTATGTTCTTGACGTTTTTATTGCGTTCGATTTGTCCGCAAAGAACATGGCTGTTCTGACATTTTGTAAAGAAACTAAATGGTGGGGTGTTTAGAGGACGGAGTATGTGTCATTTTTGTTCGCAAGGAAGGTAAAAATGAGCTATGAACACTTGCGGTGTACTTAATTGTTCGTAAATACACAAACTGGGGGTGTCCTCAGGATGATGTCCGTATTGTAATCTGTCTAGTTGAATGTGTTCTAAGAACACACGCGGTATCGCGAAATGGTTGCAATTACACAAAATGGGGGTGTTCTGAGAACGTTGTTTGTATTGTTCGTTGTCAGGGTGAAAGTGTTTTAAGACCACTCCTTTTGTCCGCTAATAGTACAATTTCCTATGGGCGTCAACCGACTTTTTGTCCACTAGAGAAACGATAAATCCGGCTGGTGTGCACCGACATTATGTGATAGTCCTTTGACTGGCGCTATTGACCTGACTGACTTGCTTTTGCGACACTGAATCATATCTCCCGCCTCTAAGCCTAATATTATCAAAGCATTCATATTCCCCGCCTCTCTCCGTGACGTTACAGGGTGCGTCATCAAACGCGCCCAGTCCTCTGCAGTCCTAAGTGACTTTACACAGAACCCGGAAGACAACACATATTATGTCACAACACAGCGCGCCACAATTCGGAATATGAAACAGTGATTTAAAAGCAAACAGCAAGATTGTAAATGTTGTAAAGTACATTTATTTGACATCAAATGTTTAGAGAATATTTAGCAATTTGCATTTGTCTTTGTTGTCGATCCGCAAAAGTTCATGTTGAGGCACGCGATGTTCCTTTGCGGTACAGAGGGTATTAGATCAGCTTACAACTCAGTGCGCCACAATTCGGAATATGAAACTGTGGTTTAAAAGTAACAGCAGGATTGTACATTTGGTAAAGTACATTTATTTCACATGAAATGTTTAGTGAATTTTCAGCGATTTGCTATTGTCTCTGCTGTCGATTAGCGAAAGTTTATTTTGAGCCACGCGCTGTTCCTTTGTGGTAGATAGGCTGTTGTTTTATGATAAAAGCAGTAAATGGTCGCTCTGATAATCGGAAGGTTGCTCCAAAAACGAGCCATTAGACCACCCTATTGGTCGGTATGTTGTTTGTAGCCGCTAGTACTGCGTAAGGGCATATAGGTCCTTGGCGATTGTCCCATAAAATGGTGAGGGTCATGAAGTTGCATATTTGGAACTGCACCTGGCAGTTGAAGACCCCATCCACTGGAGCCTGTAAATCGTGACATAGGCAAATGGGGCCACATACCTGTTTCAAAAAACATAAATTAGTCTCACCAGCCGATCTTCATTAAAAATCATCATTTTATTTATTAGGGCGTGAAACTATTTGCTATCGAAGATAGTGCAACGGAGTATGTTAATAATAAAATAATATTATTTTCCCATTCATATAGCGCTAAGAACCGTGAGGTATCTAAGCGGTGCTTATTATTAACCACGGTGTGTGGTGCTCATTTATCGACCGCGGTAGGATGAAAGGCTGAGTTTGGCCTTGCCGGGATTCGAACTTGCGTTAGAAAGCTGTGCACGGATGTCAACGCAAGCGTTGTACTCGCTGTGCCACTTGACAGGCTACAGTGAAGTGGCACAGCGAATAGAGCGCTTGACCGCCTATAGACCGGTTAATTATTTCTATTAACCCACCCTGTGTTGTCTGCCTTTTTCAGAGCCCTCTAAACGACAGGGGATCAATTCAGCGGTGATAGTGCGCGGTAGAAAACATTACGACACTTTCAACGAACAAGTTCAACTTGAGAGTTCTTTAATGCTACGCTATTGTAATTATATTTGTTATAAAATAATCTAGAGGGTTACTTACAGTACAATTGCAATTTCCATTGTCTATGAGTAGTGCAGTCCCAAAATACGACTCTGTGTGTGCGAACGATCTTTCGCATAGTGATATAATATATAAAAGTGGTTTTGTTTCAGAAATGTCATCCTTATCTTCTCTTACGTTTTAGCAACGCTCCTTCAAGAGAAGTCTTTCATCACAATCTCTGTCTGTCAAGGTCAAAACACAATACAACCTTATAGTCTGCTTCGTGAGCCTCTCCGGGGCCCGAGAAAAAAATGGAAGCAGCTGACCTTCACTGTGAACGAGCATAAATTCTCACTTTGCAACATTCTGTGTAAAGCCATCTGTAGAAGTTGTGGAAGCAGCTGACCTTCACTGTGAACGAGCATAAATTATTACTTTGCAACATTCTGTGTAAAGCCATCTGTAGAAGTTGGTTTTTGCACGCCATGTTTGTATATTGTTTGCGTGATATTAAAAAAAACTTTGTTAAAGGGACGTTATGGTTAAGTTGCGCTATTAAAAACCTATGAAATTCAGTGAAAAAACTTTGTTAAAGGGACTTTATGGCTCAAAGTAAAACCGAAAAACTCCTGAAATTCGCCAGTTATGGTAACATAAGCAACCATAACTCGCGCCACCGTGCACTGCTAACACTAACACCCAGGACATCAAAGATGACACCACAAATGTCATTTATGACATCACTGATGACATCACATGGCTGGCTCTCCCTTTTTATCCTTTACTGACATATCGATGCCACATAGTTTTCTTCAGTAACAGTCAGGAAGTAAAAATTGAAAAGGTACTATATTTGTAGATTTAGGGTCCTGTCACATCATATGAAACATGTACATAGCGGAAGATACAGGCTTGAAAGAGAGCAATCCTTTCTGTGCATGAAGATAATCATTATGGTTATCAGCACTTTCTCATAGTTTTATTTTTATTACTCTACCTTCCCTCTATATGCTCATATTTGTATTCATTATACTCACTCTCCATAGAGTGAATGGGAAAAAAAATTTGCTCGCGCATACAGCCCAAACCGCTGGACGGATTTCCACCAAATTTGGACCAGGAGCAGCGGCTTGGTCCCGAAAGCGTGCTTTTGCAAATTTGGTGAAAATCCGTCCAGTATTTTTTTTTAAAATTACCAAAAAGTAGGTAAAAAAAAATTAGTGATATCTGTGTTCGGTTTGCGGATACACTTCCCTGTTCGCTCCGCGGAAAGTGTCCTGATTGGCCAATCGTCTTGCGTGATGTTCGCGGACATGCAACGTGTTCGCTGATTGGACGGCGTGGAGCGTGAAGCGTGTCAGATTTTTCGGTAGCGCCCGCCATCTTGGATTTGCGGACGTCCCCGGACAGCGCGGTGAAACTTTGTTCAAAATGTGTATTTTGTAGAGTGTGTTGGTGTGTAGGAGTGTTTGGGGAGGGTGGGAGTGTATGAGATAGGATGAAAGTTGTGTTTTTTATGTGTTAGACGTTCTTTTTGTGTTCGATTTGTTTGCGGCCATCACAGGTGTTCTGAAATGTTCTAAATAAACTGACTAGGGGGTGTTCTAAGAAATCAATATGTGTCCGTTTTGTTTGCAAGCAAAGTGAAACTGTTCTAAGAACACTCGCGGTGTCCGGGGAGTGTTCGTAGGTGGTGTCCTGAGGACGCTGTCCGTATTGTTCTCTGTCAAGTTGAATGTGTCCTAAGAACACTCGCGGTGTCCTGAAATGTTCGCAAATAAACAAGATGGTGGTGTTCTGAAGAAGCTTCTAAGAACACTCCCGGTGTCCTGGAATGTTCGTAGGGGGTGTCCTGAGGACGCTGTCCGTATTGTTCTCTGTTAAGTTGAATGTGGCCTAAGAACACTCGCGGTGTCCTGAAATGTTCGCAAATAAACAAGATGGTGGTGTTCTGAAGACGCTTCTAAGAACACTCGCGGTGTCCGGGGAGTGTTCGTAGGGGGTGTCCCGAGGACGCTGTCCGTATTGTTCTCTGTCAAGTTGAAGGTGTTCTAAGAACACCCGCGGTGTCCTGAAATGTTCGCAAATAAACAAAATGGGGGTGTTCTGAAGACGTTTTTGGAACACTCCCGGTGTCCTGGAATGTTCGTAGGGGGTGTCCTTAGGACGCTGTCCGTATTGTTCGTTGTTAAGTTGAAAGTGTTCTAAGAACTATTGCGTTGTTCTGAAATGTTCATAGGGGGTGTCCTGAAAACGGTGTCCGTATTGTTCGCTGGCAAGTTCAAAGTGTTCTAAGAACACTCACATTGTTCGCGGACATTAAAAGTTTCCCATAGATCATAGTTGAAATGTTTGACTCTATGGACGTGATATGCTGCGGTGGTTGTTGCCAGGGCATAGAGTCTTGGGTGCATGGCCGGCCATGCACCCAAGACTCTATGCCCTGGCAACAACCACCGCAGCATATCACATTCATATTTGCTTATAACTTTGGGTGAAAAACAAATGTATAAGGAACAAAGGTATTAGATACTATGGATATGATATGCTGCTATGGTTGTCCTTATTATTGTATACTTACTGTTTGGTCTAGTAATGGGAGTCCATGTTTTTCTTCTTCATTTCTGTGATAAAAGAAAATAGCATGTTAGTATTAGTATTTTGTAATGACTTATTACAATGTATAAGCAATATACTTTTATTTTATTTCGACCCTCATATTTAGTAGAGTACAAATCAGAGTACTGTGCAATTTGCTCAGTTTCTGTATTTGTTGCTAAAATCATTGGGTCTGTGGGAGAAAAGAAAATCCATTTTGGATAAAAAAAACGCCCTTTTTCTGTTATGCTACAGTTTATTTGTTTGTTTGTTTTCAGTGTTCACTTGTTGTTTCTGGCTAATACTTTATACTTTGCTTTGTTGTATTTTTTTTGGAGCAGTAACAGATTCTTCATTTGTTTTGATATTATAAAATTTTGGAGCAGTTAGATACCGATTGGCGTAGTCTAACTGTCTATTTTTTTAATATATTTTAGTGGTTTTGATTTATCTATTTGGATATTGTTAAATTTTGGGACAGTTAGATACCAATTGGCGTATTCTAACTGTGTATTTTTTGGCCTAATTTAGTGGTATTCATTTATCTGATTAGTTGTTGTAGAATCTTTGAGCTGTTAGATAGCTTTTGGAGTATTCTAACAGTTTATATTATTTTAACACAAATTTATAATTTTGGGACAGTTAGATACCAATTGGCGTATTCTAACTATGTATTTTTTGGTCTAAATTAGTGGTATTCATTTATCTGATTAGTTGTTGTAGAATCTTTGAGCAGTTAGATAGCTTTTGGAGTATTCTAACAGTTTATATTTTTTAACACAAATGTACTTAAAGGTTTAAATACAGTTTATTTATCAAATTCTGGTTTTAAGAACATCAAATAAGCGTTTGTAAGATTTGCTGGTAATCTCTGCTTTAGAGTAATGGTACTATCATTACATTCAAACCATCCACATTTCTTTTTTATATATGCAGTGTAGTGCCCTGAATTGGTTGTGGCTCCTGCGTGGTAGATTATACCTATTGTTGTGAAGGTTTTCTTACCAAGTGATATTTGACCATGTGTGAGTCCATTCAGCTTGCAGTTGTTTTTGGTACCATCTGCATTGTAACGTAGAAGCATTAGTATTACGTATTTACTATGTGTTTGTATTACTAACGTGGAGCGATTATCTGAATTGCAGGTAGAGCATAATCTACCATGGTTTGCATTTTGTACAAGTTGCTGAAATGGAATGGATTCACAATTTGGTATTGATATATATATGAAGCGTTCATTGGGGATTTCTTCTTGTGTCACATTGTTGCAGAGAGTGCATGTATGTTTCCACACGTATGAAATCAGAAAGATTTCATTTATAGGTATGTTTTTGTTTTCCAGTACTTGTAGTAAGTACATTAGAAATTCGTGTGGATCTTCCTGTGAGTTTATAGTGAATTTCACCATTCCAGCACAGTAGTCCAATTGTCGTCTTATTCCAAAAACACTATGGGGCCGATTCATGGAACAAACGTGCGCCGAAAATCTACGCGCAAGCAGGCGCAAGCAGGCGCAAGTGGAAAAAAAGAGGCTCACGCGTGCGATTCATGGAAGTCCCTGCGCGTGTCTTCCTCGGGATGTGCGCCAAACCCGTGCATGGCGCACACGTCACTGCAACATCGCGAAAGGCGTGCGCGACACGCACAGTGAAAGCGCACAACTGCAGCGCACACACCAGAAAGTGGGCGGGACATGGGGCGTAACGCGCGGAATGGGGAACAACACGCGAAAATAAGGGCGTAACTGGGGATGTACTGCAGGGAAGCAGACGGAACGCCCACACGCACTCGAACCACACGTATTCATGGAATCGAATAGGGCAAAGCCACGCACAGCCAAAGACACGCACAAGCTGAAACACGGCCGCCACACGAAGGCAGGCGGTAGAGTCCCAGCGCATCAAAAAAGTGGCGCGCGGGAAGTTAAATACACGATTGAGCGGGGTACGTGGATTTCAGGGGTGCGCGAGAAATTCTACACGCGATTGGCCTGGGTACGTGTATTACAGGGGTGCGCGAGAAAATCTACACGCGATTGGCCTGGGTACGTGGATTTCAGGGGTGCGCGAGAAAATCTACACGCGATTGGCCTGGGTACGTGGATTTCAGGGGTGCGCGAGAAATGCTACACGCGATTGGCCTGGGTACGTGTATTACAGGGGTGCGCGAGAAAATCTACACGCGATTGGCCTGGGTACGTGGATTTCAGGGGTGCGCGAGAAATGCTACACGCGATTGGCCTGGGTACGTGTATTACAGGGGTGCGTGAGAAAATCTACACGCGATTGGCCTGGGTACGTGTATTACAGGGGTGCGCGAGAAATGCTACACGCGATTGGCCTGGGTACGTGGATTTCAGGGGTGCGCGAGAAAATCTACACGCGATTGGCCTGGGTACGTGTATTACAGGGGTGCGCGAGAAAATCTACACACGATTGGCCTGGGTACGTGGATTTCAGGGGTGCGCGAGAAATGCTACACGCGATTGGCCTGGGTACGTGGATTTCAGGGGTGCGCGAGAAAATCTACACGCGATTGGCCTGGGTACGTGTATTACAGGGGTGCGAGAGAAATCCTACACGCGATTGGGCCTGTGCGAGTGGGGCAGTGTATTACGTGGGTGTGCGGGAAGTTGAAGTGGTGAATTGCCAGTGTGGGTCCTCCCAGGTCTCCCCTCTACCCTCTCCACGACCTCTGCAGGCAGCCCACACCACAGGGGACTACCCTGCACCCCTGGTCATGTCCCGCAGGCAGCCCATCCACCATGGGCATGCCCCCCAGCCAAGCCACATGTCCCCTTGCACCCCCACCCCCCAGCACCGTGGGGCACCTGCCAGCAGGCCCCCAACCATGTCCCACTCATGTCCCCTTGCACCCCCACCCCCAGTCACCAGGGGCAGCCTCCACCAGGCCCCCACCCATGTCTCACACCACCGCCACCCCTCCAGTCACCAGGGGCAGCCTCCACCAGGCCCCCACCCATGTCTCCCACCACCCCCACCCCCCAGTCACCAGGGGCAGCCTCCACAAGGCCCCCACCCATGTCTCACACCACCCCCACCACCCAGTCACCAGGGGCAGCCTCCACAAGGCCCCCACCCATGTCTCACATCACCCCCACCCCTCCAGTCACCAGGGGCAGCCTCCACCAGGCCCCCACCCATGTCTCCCACCACCCCCACCCCTCCAGTCACCAGGGGCAGCCTCCACAAGGCCCCCACCCATGTCTCACACCACCCCCACCCCTCCAGTCACCAGGGGCAGCCTCCACCAGGCCCCCACCCATGTCTCCCACCACCCCCACCCCTCCAGTCACCAGGGGCAGCCTCCAGCAGGCCCCCACCCATGTCTCCCACCACCCCCACCCCTCCAGTCACCAGGGGCAGCCTCCACCAGGCCCCCAACCATGTCTCACACCACCCCCACCCCTCCAGTCACCAGGGGCAGCCTCCACCAGGCCCCCAACCATGTCTCCCACCACCCCCACCCCCCAGCAGGCCCCCACTCATGTCCCCCTGCACCCCCACCCCCCAGCACTGTGGGGCACCTGCCAGCAGGCCCCCAACCATGTCCCACTCATGTCCCCTTGCACCCCCACCCCCCAGCACTGTGGGGCACCTGCCAGCAGGCCCCCAACCATGTCCCCTTGCACCCCCACCCCCCAGCAGGCCCCCACTCATGTCCCCCTGCACCCCCACCCCCCAGCACTGTGGGGCACCTGCCAGCAGGCCCCCAACCATGTCCCACTCATGTCCCCTTGCACCCCCACCCCCCAGCACTGTGGGGCACCTGCCAGCAGGCCCCCAACCATGTCCCACTCATGTCCCCTTGCACCCCCACCCTCCAGCACTGTGGGGGCACCTGCCAGCAGGCCCCCAACCATGTCCCACTCATGTCCCCCTGCACCCCCACCCCCCAGCACTGTGGGGCACCTGCCAGCAGGCCCCCAACCATGTCCCCTTGCACCCCCACCCCCCAGCAGGCCCCCACTCATGTCCCCCTGCACCCCCACCCCCCAGCACTGTGGGGCACCTGCCAGCAGGCCCCCACTCATGTCCCCCTGCACCCCCACCCCCCAGCACTGTGGGGCACCGGCCAGCAGGCCCCCACTCATGTCCCCCTGCACCCCCACCCCCCAGCACTGTGGGGCACCTGCCAGCAGGCCCCCAACCATGTCCCACTCATGTCCCCTTGCACCCCCACCCCCCAGCAGGCCCCCACTCATGTCCCCCTGCACCCCCACCCCCCAGCACTGTGGGGCACCTGCCAGCAGGCCCCCACTCATGTCCCCCTGCCCCCAGGTCCTGACGAAACGCAATCATGGCAGTAATGGGCAGCATACCCAGCACAAACACCCAGCCAAGGATTGCATCCACCCACATAGTAGATGCAATTACATGATACAACCCCAATGGCAAGTATGTAAATGAACACATGTCCCTCACACACACAGACACAATGGGTGCAAGTGAATGTCAAAACCCATATCATGACATGCATGAAACCAATGAGAAAATACCACAAATGTAAGTAATAAATAGATGTATTAAAGATGAAAATGAAGTAAAGAAATAAAACACACAACAATGGGGATGACAAAACAAATGGTCAATGTCCGAGAACTAATAGAAAAAATCAAAAAACAAAGGAATCCAAAAACTAATTTAGTCCAAAGCAAAATAATGGGGGGAAAAATAAGGAAAAACCATTGCCTCATGGTGAACACAAATATAAATCCAACAAATGTTTTCCAAACATCAAACTATGTACAAGAACATCCCAGGGTCCATGAGCCCAACACCATAAATTAAACCTACTACTACTAACTAATAATAAAAATATATACAGAAAAGTGGCCATTGTCCGAGCGGTCCAAAAAAAAGTTAAAAAATAAAGGAAACCTAACACTAACTAACTAAAGAACTATATACAATGGCAGCGGGCACGTCCTGCGGCTCACTCTGTGATGTTGCCGGCCAGGGCATCCTCGAACTCCATGTCGATGTCCCGGAGGCGGGACTCTGTCCTGGCCCGAGGTCTCGCAGGGACAACCCCGTGTCCACCTCAAACTCCCTGCGAGCTTCCTCGAGGCACTCAGCCCGCCTCAACGCCCGACGCATGGAGAACTCCGCCCTGACCATGGTGAGCCGCTCCTCTTCCGCCCGCTGCCGCTCCGCACCTATCCGCTGGACCAACTGCTCCCACACGGAAGACACTGCCATCCCAGGGTTCTCCTGCCCTCCGGCCGATGCCTGCCCCTCTGATCTTGATGGCCCCGAGCCATGATGCCTCCCACGTCGAGCCTGCTGCTGCCTCCGACGCCACTGCCTCTGCCAGCACGACGGCATCCAGGCTGATGGAATCCACCGATGCCGTCGTGCACGTGCCCTGCCAGATGATGCCGGCACATCCTCCATCTGCAGGGGGACAGTTGCTGGTGTGTCCACCCCTGCTGGACCTTCGACTCCCGACTGTGGCAGGGATGCGGTCCCCACCGAGCTGGCTGCGTTGGTCGGGGCAGGTCCACAGGGGGCCCTGGTGGCATCTGGGCCGGAAGACGGCATGGAGCACGACTGGCGCATAGCCACCACAGAGGAGGAGAGGGTCGCCAGAAGGCCACACACATGTAGGAAACCCCCGACCATGGCGGCTCCCAAATGGTTCACGTACGCACGGTGCTCTTCGTGATGATGTGCATGCTCCTCCCGGGAAGCATGCACCTCATCACGAATGCCAGCCGTGCGCAACGCGACACCAATCAGGACCCTCTCCACACGGCCAGGGGTCCCCTCGTCCGCAGGTAGAGGAGTGTCAGATGACATGGACATCTCCCCTACCTGCGGACGGGCCTGGGATGGGGCATCCCTGCTGGTGCATGGTGGTGCAGTCACAGTGTCAGGGACAGTGACATGCACAGGCACCTCCACGGCGACCTGTGCTGCCTCCTGGCCCTGGACTGCACCACTTGCACCAGCGGGGATGCCCCCACCAGGCCCCATGTGTGGCTCAGTAGCGGCCTCCTCCCCCTCTGTGGAAACCACCAACCTGGATGTCTCCACGCCGTCTTCTGCCGGTGCAAGCCCCTGTGGGGGCTCACCCACCCCTTCCGCTGCAGCCGTGGTGGCATCCCCGCCTCTCTGCTCCACAGCGCCTTCTCCGCCCTCTTCTTCACTTGCCACTGTGTAGAGGGAGACATAGAACACAAGAATCAGGGTACTGTACAATGGTCCCCTAGACAGGAAGCAACAGCAGATGAGTGGCACTGTCATACATCACTTCGATCATGTCCCTCCACAACACATGGGTCAGTGCAGGCAAAACACATACAGTTACAGGCATGGCGCATGCCATGGACATTGGCATACATGACCAGGGGACTCATGATTCATACAATGTTGGTTTTAAACTCACATGCATCATGGGTCTTGCCATCACATGCACACACCTCACTGTAGTTCCATCCATCTGGCCTCGTACACCACAGACGCAGTGGATACAAGGATGACTAGGCTGCATCAGTGAATCTGAACATTGTCACAGACATGTGTCATGCATCCATGGCAGTTACAAGTCACAGACACGCAGGTCAGACACACACACATGGACACCATACGTGTACATGGGACCAGCACCCATCCCTCACCCCCACCCATGTCCAGGAACAGAGACTGCCATGCTTCCATGTGTCCATTCCGCACAGAGCCCCCCATGTTGCAATAGAACACATGCACCAACCATGTGGTTCACACATCACTGTACTCACATGCCTGACCATGATGTCCCTGCACACACACATACGTACATGGCCTATGTCACACATACTGGCAGGTATCAGACAACCAGCACACTGCAACATGCCCTGTCTCACACAGTAATGCTTGGCCACTTACCGGCCAACTCCAGATCGGTCTGCCTCTGAAGGATCTGGGCGTGGAGCGCTGGGTCTACGCGTTCCAGGACCCTCATCTGGATGTCACTCAGGCGTGCCCGGCACCCCTCCGCGAGGCGCCGGGCCTTATTGAGGGTCCTGGACCTCAAGTCCTCCCAGCGCTTCTTGATGTGCTTGATGTCGCGGGTTGCCACCCCCTCCGCGTTGATGGCAACCACTACATCGTCCCAGATCCTCTCCCGTCCTTCCTTGTTGGCGCGTGGTCTTCCGAAGAGGGCATCATAATGCCCCAGGACATGCTCCACCAGGACACCAACTTCCTTCTCACTGAAGCTGGTGGCCCTCTGCCTCTCTGGCTGGGGGTCGCCACTGGTCTCAGATGGTGCTTGCCCCGACATGGCGACCCCCGAGGCAGGCGTGGGTGGGCAACTGGGTCCTGGGGCTGGGCTGTGGAGCGATGGTATCCCAGTCGGGAGTCTACTGTTCCAGCAGGGGTCGACACAGCAACTGGACCCCTGCAGATGGCTGATGTGCAGGCACCAAATGGCAGGGCACGGTGGCAGCAGGCAGGCAGGCAGGCAGGCAGGCAGGCAGCAGCAGATGGCACGTGGGAGGCTGCTCGGGGCACTGGGGGGCAGTGATTCGGCCTTCAGGGCAGGAGCGTGGTCTTCCGTGTGTATTCGCGTGGCCAGCTTGATACGGAGTGATTTGGCACGTGAAAAATCTGCACGTCAGCGTGTAATTCGAGGAAAGGCCCTTAGCGCGTAAGCGCGTCTGCACGCATACGCATTTTCATTGGACCAAAGGCCCTCAGCGCGTGAGCGCGTCTCTGACGTGTCGTGCGAGGGTGTATCCCTCATTGCACGTGATGACAGAACACACGTGGATTTCAACCAATCGCGTGTGAAAGTTCATGGCACCCCGGAACACACTTACCCAGGCCAATCGCGTGTAGATTTTCTCGCGCACCCCTGTAATACACGTACCCAGGCCAATCGCGTGTGGAACTACCCACGCACCCGGAAACACACGTACCCAGGCTAATCGCGCGTGTAATGCGCGTAATCGCGCGTGAAAAACTGCACGCCCGCATGTGACGTGACGCGCGCGTGCGTTTCCCTCAGCACGGGTTAAAGGTGAGCGGGCCCAGCAGTTCGCTGTACGTGCCTTCCGTGGAGACCGACGTGTGTTGCTGCTTCCAGTTGTTTCGCGCGCCATCTACTTCACAGCTCTCAAGGACGTATCTCTTCTTTTGGCGGGGGTATTGGCTACGCGTGTTTTTCTGCATCACGCTAGTCAGACGGTGAGTCGCAAACGCTCCTTTTCCCACTGCGGGTGCCCCTGTGTATTGCACCCATTTTCGATGTCATCGTAGCCTGCGTGTCCCACGCGTACGCGTTTTTCGTGTTACTGGGTGCCACCGCGTACTGCGGGAGGTTAAATCCACGCACGTAGGCTGCAGGGTTGCGTGCACGGTTTTACTGCAGTTTTGGGGTGCCTGAGCGTTGCGTGACCCGTCACCACATCACCGGGGTCACATACAGCCTTGCAGGTGCAGGGGGGCTGTTAACATCTTGCTTCCCACCTCCTTCACCCCAATTGCCCAGGTCAATTGTGCTGTACACCGCCCATTGGCACCACTCCATCTGTGCCAGCACTATTACATCTGTGCCATGGTTGGGAGGCCACCAAAGGTGAGGGGCGCCTCAGCTGGGCGTACTCCTCGTGGCGGGCGTGGTCGGGGACGTGGCCGTGGTGACCAGGGAGTAGGGGGACTCCTGGGTGTCCAGGGCAGCCACAGAGGGGGAAGAGGCAGGGGTGCGCCACTTGAGCACAATGTTGTGCCATGTGTTGGTGCAGCCATGCCACCACCCCCTGTGGTTCCGGGGGATGCAGCTCCTGCATCTGGCACTGGCACCCGTATGACCCGGCAGTCCGTTCCATCGACTGCCACGGGCCCAAGGGTAGCGGTAGCTGCAGGTGCAGCTGTGGACACCGCCACCCAGGCTCAGGGTCTGCCAGCGCAGGCTGCGTTGGCACTTGAAGAGCGTTTGGTAGATCTCCAACAGGCCAGGGGGGAAACCATAGGGGCACGCCAGGCTGCTCAGACCAAGACACGTGTCCCTGGGGCAGTCATGTCATCTGCTGCCCCGAACAGCCGGGTGTTGGCAAGTGCAGGGGCAGATGCACCCAACAGCACCCCAGTTGTGAGTCTGCCAACCAGGACCGTTGCGGTCAATGACCCTGCCACAGCTGATGTTGCTGCACAGGGTCCATTAGTGGGCACCCAGCTGCCACTGACACAAGTCAGGCCTTTGGTCATCCCTCCACCTGCCACTCCCTCGGCTCAATCCACCGAACCCACTGGCCATACTGGTCAGGGCGGCATTAGCCAGCCAGGGTCTGCGCCACAGTCCAAGAGGAGGAAGGTTGCACCTGCAGCACTGGCTGGGACCCCACACACAGCCACGACCTCCTGCACGTCGAGGAAGAAGCCTTTCTGTAAGCAGGAACTGGACTTCCTCGTGGACTACGTGCGGGGACACAGCCGTGACATGCTAGTGGGTGCCAATAGTCAGACTACGGCTGCCCAACGTGACACCCACTGGAAGCATGTTGCGGAACATGTCAGTTCATTCGGCCATGAGGTGCGCACGGCGCAGGAGTGCAAAAAGCGCTGGAATGACATCAAGCGCAGCACTAAGGCTAAGCGTGCCTCAAATTACAACTTGACTCTGGTGACTGGCGGTGGGCCTGCACCAGAGGAGGAAGAACTCACTCCGCATGAGGCTCTCGTTGCGGAGTTCATACCACCAGAATTGGTCGAAGGTGTGGGAGAGATGCTGGACTTTGATGCCCAGTCCAGTGATTGTTGATGCGTAGTTGTTGAGGACGTGTGTGTTTCACTTGTGGGATGTGTTGTGCATGATTGCTGCTACATGTGACGTGTACATGGTTCTGATGTGTAAGTAATGCAATGCTACCGTCATGCATGTCTCCTCTGCCTGCATGCGGGACTCCATGTGGGCATGCTCCCTTGCCCCTCCTCCGCCACTCTGCACCCCAGTTCCACCTTTGCACTGGTCTGCTACATTCTTGCCAATGTGTAGTTTCTTGTTCATGTGTCCTGTGTAGATGCTAACTTCCAGCTTAGAAACTGCCTGACATATGCCGTGTGGTACAGCCTTAGTACTCGATGCAGGGTATCCCACTTGTACTGTGCATGGGTCAGATGTCCCGCAGGGACATGAGTGCCCATTCATGCTCCATGTGCATTGCACGCATGCCCCTATGTGTCCTTGACTGGATGATCACTGTAATATGAGTCCTTGGTTACATACATTGCCTGCCATATTATCGGCCTCCCCATGTCAACTGTGGCTCAGTCCTGCGTTGCACACATGTTTAGGCTCTGACAATCTGTGTGGCTCACAGGCCTCAGCCTGTTCAATGGCCAATGACTCTGTCCAACTCTTGTCGTGTCTTCTTCACACGTGGCTGGCCTCCGGATCTTCCATCATGTGTCCTGCCCACTGTCCCAGCATCATTTGCAGTGTTGCAATTTGAATCACATTAAGCTGTTGATGCCAGTCAACACTGCTTGTCAATACACAGGTGTATGGGCAGCCTTTTGATACCATGCTAGGCATCCCTGCTTTGGTACTGGGGTGGAGGGGTGCTTGGCTGCTAGACATGGTACACATTGAATACACAATGCACGTGATGTCTGAATTTGACATTGCACTTTCTTCACATTTCCTGGCACACACCATGGAGTGCTTGTATATGTAGGTAGTGAGTGGCGTACACATTTTCAGCACTGCATAGACCCACTTCCATGCAAACTGCCACCTTTCAACAGGTCTGATCACAGTAGCTATTCAAAGTAGACCCAGCATGCATGCCAGGTCATATGTTGTGTGTCACATGTCTGCCGGATGCCTTTGCTGTCGGTGTGTGTGTGTGTTGTGTGCTTCTGACATGTGTAGTGACCTTTTCCTCTCTATTTTTCAGGTGATGACGCAATGGATGCAGAGGATGGTGTTGTCATGCCAGACACAGGGTTGGTAAGACCACATCAACCCGGCACTAGTGGGGGTCGTGGGGTGGTAGGCCACGAAAACCCCCAAGTGCTGCAGTCCATCCTGTCTCTGGCTGCCTATGAGTCCAGCCTTGATGACGACTCTGACGTCCATGTTGAGTTGGATGAGCATCAAGTCCATGTGTCAGGGGTGAGTGATTCTGATGTGGACACTCCTCTGTCTGCGACACCTGCACTGAGGGATCAGACAGTCTTGGTTCCTCCGCCCGTGGTGGATCGGGACGCAGGGTCACCCTCCACACCAGTCACTGATGTGCCTGGGACATCACGTCGATGGGGGCATGTAGTCGTGCAGCCGCAGGCGGTGCCAACACAGCGAGGACCTCCGGTCCTTGGGTCCCGCAGGGGTCAAGCCCGGCAACGCGGTCGCCGCGCGCAACCGCTGTATACTGAGTGGGAGCAAGACATGACTGCCAATTCCGAACGGCAGGGGGCAGCAATGGAGAACATCGCTGACAGCATGGAGCGTGTGGCCCGATCTGTGCTCCCCCCTGCTAGGCAGGTGCTTCTCCAGCAGCAGGCGGCACGGTCCACGGCCCGCTCGCTCAGGCTGGGCATGGCGGCCTCAGACAGGGCACGCCAGGCTGAAATGTCGTCTCTGCGTCAAGCAATTGCTGCTCACGCAGAGGCACACATGGATGCCGTGAGGGAGGAGTATGCCTCCCTCAGATCCACTCTGGGTGTCCTTATGATGTCCCAGAGGCAGCAGGCAGAGGAGAGGTTTGCACAGCTTGAGCGCACCATCTCGGCTGAGCTACAGGCTTGCCGGGAGGTGCAGCGGTTGTCCAGCCAGGCCTTGCAGGAGGAACTCCGTGTTACACGTGCTACCTTGCAAGAGGAAGCACGTGTATCACGTGAGGTTCTGCATGCAGACCTATGTAACATCGCCACACAGAACCAGGCTCACCTGTCCGGCAGACTTGCTGCCGACGAGGGGCAAGCTGCGGCTAGGCGTGGCCAGGCTACTGTGCCACGTCCTCCTTTCCGGGATGAGCCAGACTCGGACGACCATCTATCTCCCACATAGGTCGTGCTGTGCAGGCGTTGAGCCCATGGAGGTATTTTTTTTTGGCTCAGCATCATTGCATGTGGATGTTGAGCAGCACCCTGTACCTCCCCCCTCCTGGGTGCCTCCCCTCCCCCCCGGGTCGTATGTGGCCATTTTTGATTTTTCGTTTAGTTTAGTTAGTTAAGTTTCTGTTTGATAGTTAGTTTAAATAGGTAATGTAGGTTTTCCATAGTTAGTGTAATTAGTTAATAGTTGAGTTAGTTTAAAATTTGTAGTCTATTGTGCTTTCATGTGACAGTGCGGTGCCTTGTGGTTTTTGAAGGCATCCACTGTCTGTTCCAGCTGGGCCCTTCATGGTTGTCTTGTGTATGTGTTTGCTGCTTGGGTTCCTTGACTCACATATGCCACTCCTGCCTCCCTTATCCATGGGCTCGCAAGGATGGTTCGGTGTTACAGAATTTTACACAAGGGCTTTGGACTGTCATATCTGTGGCATGTCTGGTGCTTTGTGACTTGTGTTGACACCCCTAGTGGGGATGATTTAGGTGTAATTGTCCACTGTTCAGCTTTTGCTAGATGGGGTGTGTCATGATTAATGTGGACATTGATTGCTATGCATTGTGTATTATGTCTCATTTCTTTCCAGTACACGTGCCTGTTGCAATTCATGCTGTAGATAGTGTTCCACACTTTGGAAGTCAAAGACGGACTGATGGTGTGATTTGTGATGTGACTCTCTGACATGGTCAAGTAATGAGATGCCTGATGAGACACACACAGATCACTTTGATGCATTAATCATTTGTTTCATGCACTTTCTGCAGGGGGATGAGGCACCAGAGCACCTTTGCCAGCAGACATGGCCCATTGGACGATGGATTTCCTGACCCGTTTGTTGGTGCCCACATGCACATGTGTGCACGAGCAGAGCCACAGTGATTGCAGACCCACATCCTAGAACTGCTGACATGTTCCAAGGAACTCCAGGCAAGGTGAGCATCACATGGGGGCCACGACACAGCAAAGCTTGCACCAGGCGAGTTGCACATGCAGGCTTAGTCACAGCACTGAGGGTGAGCTTAGACGAATATTGGTGTTGAAGCACACAATGCAGCTCAGATGTGTTTGTGGACTGATGGCTGTTGATAGTAGGGTTGTCTGGGACACATGCAGGGGCAGTGGCACATACCCTGCGGTACACCAAGGTTCATTGAGGCACTTGTATCAACCATGTAGCCTTCCGAGACATGGAAAGGGGCAGCTCACAGGGACATACAGCAAGGGACATACTTGGGTGCAGTGCATGTCTATTCCACGTACTTCATGATAAATGCACTGCCAACTTTGTTTTGGTCATGGTGGTACGCAACTTGCTCTGTAGTCATGGCTTGCCATATGGGTCTGTCTGCTTACCCAGGGAACATTGCATGTTGTGTGAATTGTGACACATTGGTGTTCCATTTGCCACGCACCCACCAGCGCCTGACTTACTGCATTGACTGTGTATGACCCGTCACAGGGGTGATGTTATATATGGGTACGAAGCATCGAGCACTGATTGTCTGTTTGTAGAGTAGTTTGTTGCTATGGGGCATGTTTTGTGTTGTGTTTTCGTGTAATTGGCACATACAGGTTGTTGACTGTGTCTCTCTTTGCAGCATTGGAGTGCTCCTGTAACCGGCCCTGAGAGTGCGCAGGCAGGAGGCCAGCACTCAAAACCAGAGCTAAGTGTCTTGTTGTTTTCCTTACAAACTGCCCTGCATAGGCTTGCTGGGGAGTGTACTGATGCATGGATGTATGTGTGGTCCTATTTGGTATGTTTTTTTCCCTATTCACCCGTGATCCTATGCAATTATGAAACCTGGACCCTCTACCCGGTGTTCCTGCTTCCCGTGCCTATCCAAGCAACGTTCCCTGACCCTCTTTCCCCACTGGGGTTGCGGATGCCTGTGTAAGCCCCGAACTTTCAGGCGCCAAAACCCTAGAGCGGGTGGTTGGTTCGTACCACTCCTGAGCCTGGACTACAGAAGGCCATGACAATGATGTCCAAGTTTGTTTGGATTGTGTATGTGTTCATGCAGGTTGTAAATTTTCGTGCATTCCCTAGTTTCATGTGTCATTCCTCCTCCCCTCACCTGCCACTCATTCCAGTCATCCAGTGTGTATACTGGAGGGGTGGGGGTGGTGGGAGACATGGGTGGGGGCCTTGTGGAGGCTGCCCCTGGTGACTGGAGGGGTGGGGGTGGTGGGAGACATGGTTGGGGGCCTGCTGGCAGGTGCCCCACAGTGCTGTGGGGTGGGGGTGCAAGGGGACATGAGTGGGACATGGTTGGGGGCCTGCTGGCAGGTGCCCCACAGTGCTGGGGGTGGGGGTACAGGGGGACATGAGTGGGGGCCTGCTGGCAGGTGCCCCACAGTGCTGGGGGGTGGGGGTGCAGGGGGACATGAGTGGGGGCCTGCTGGGGGGTGGGGGTGCAAGGGGACATGGTTGGGGGCCTGCTGGCAGGTGCCCCACAGTGCTGGGGGGTGGGGGTGCAGGGGGACATGAGTAGGGGCCTGCTGGGGGGTGGGAGTGCAAGGGGACATGGTTGGGGGCCTGCTGGCAGGTGCCCCACAGTGCTGGGGGGTGGGGGTGCAAGGGGACATGAGTGGAGGCCTGCTGGGGGTGGGGGTGGTGGGAGACATGGTGGGGGGCCTTGTGGAGGCTGCCCCTGGTGACTGGAGGGGTGGGGGTGGTGGGAGACATGGTTGGGGGCTTGCTGGCAGGTGCCCCACAGTGCTGGGGGGTGGGGGTGCAAGGGGACATGGTTGGGGGCCTGCTGGCAGGTGCCCCACAGTGCTGGGGGGTGGGGGTGCAAGGGGACATGAGTGGGGGCCTGCTGGGGGGTGGGGGTGCAAGGGGACATGAGTGGGACATGGTTGGGGGCCTGCTGGCAGGTGCCCCACAGTGCTGGGGGGTGGGGGTGCAAGGGGACATGGTTGGGGGCCTGTTGGCAGGTGCCCCACAGTGCTGGGGGGTGGGGGTGCAGGGGGACATGAGTGGGGGCCTGCTGGGGGGTGGGGGTGCAAGGGGACATGATTGGGGGCCTGCTGGCAGGTGCCCCACAGTGCTGGGGGGTGGGGGTGCAGGGGGACATGAGTAGGGGCCTGCTGGGGGTGGGGGTGCAAGGGGACATGAGTGGGACATGGTTGGGGGCCTGCTGGCAGGTGCCCCACAGTGCTGGGGGGTGGGGGTGCAAGAGGACATGGTTGGGGGCCTGCTGGCAGGTGCCCCACAGTGCTGGGGGGTGGGGGTGCAGGGGGACATGAGTAGGGGCCTGCTGGGGGGTGGGGGTGCAAGGGGACATGAGTGGGACATGGTTGGGGGCCTGCTGGCAGGTGCCCCACAGTGCTGGGGGGTGGGGGTGCAAGGGGACATGGTTGGGGGCCTGCTGGGGGGTGGGGGTGCAAGGGGACATGAGTGGGGGCCTGCTGGGGGGTGGGGGTGCAAGGGGACATGAGTGGGACATGGTTGGGGGCCTGCTGGCAGGTGCCCCACAGTGCTGGGGGGGTGCAAGGGGACATGGTTGGGGGCCTGCTGGCAGGTGCCCCACAGTGCTGGGGGGTGGGGGTGCAAGGGGACATGGTTGGGGGCCTGCTGGCAGGTGCCCCACAGTGCTGGGGGGTGGGGGTGCAAGGGGACATGAGTGGGGGCCTACTGGGGGGTGGGGGTGCAAGGGGACATGAGTGGGACATGGTTGGGGGCCTGCTGGCAGGTGCCCCACAGTGCTGGGGGGTGGGGGTGCAAGGGGACATGAGTGGGGGCCTGCTGGGGGTGGGGGTGGTGGGAGACATGGGTGGGGGCCTTGTGGAGGCTGCCCCTGGTGACTGGGGAGTGGGGGTGGTGGGAGACATGGGTGGGGGCCTGGTGGAGGCTGCCCCTGGTGACTGGGGGGTGGGGGTGGTGGGAGACATGGGTGGCGGCCTGGTGGAGGCTGCCCCTGGTGACTGGGGGAGTGGGGGTGGTGGGAGACATGGGTGGGGTCCTTGTGGAGGCTGCCCCTGGTGACTGGAGGGGTGGGGGTGGTGGGAGACATGGGTGGGGGCCTGGTGGAGGCTGCCCCTGGTGACTGGGGGGTCGGGGTGGTGGGAGACATGGGTGGGGGCCTGGTGGAGGCTGCCCCTGGTGACTGGGGGTGGGGGTGGTGGGAGACATGGGTGGCGGCCTGGTGGAGGCTGCCCCTGGTGACTGGGGGAGTGGGGGTGGTGGGAGACATGGGTGGGGGCCTTGTGGAGGCTGCCCCTGGTGACTGGAGGGGTGGGGGTGGTGGGAGACATGGGTGGGGGCCTGGTGGAGGCTGCCCCTGGTGACTGGGGGGTGGGGGTGGTGGGAGACATGGGTGGGGGCCTGGTGGAGGCTGCCCCTGGTGACTGGGGGGTGGGGGTGGTGGGAGACATGGGTGGCGGCCTTGTGGAGGCTGCCCCTGGTGACTGGGGGAGTGGGGTGGTGGGAGACATGGGTGGGGGCCTTGTGGAGGCTGCCCCTGGTGACTGGAGGGGTGGGGGTGGTGGGAGACATGGGTGGGGGCCTGGTGGAGGCTGCCCCTGGTGACTGGAGGGGTGGGGGTGCTGGGAGACATGGTTGGGGGCCTTGTGGAGGCTGCCCCTGGTGACTGGGGGGTGGGGGTGGTGGGAGACATGGGTGGGGGCCTTGTGGAGGCTGCCCCTGGTGACTGGGGGGTGGGGGTGGTGGGAGACATGGGTGGGGGCCTTGTGGAGGCTGCCCCTGGTGACTGGGGAGTGGGGGTGGTGGGAGACATGGGTGGGGGCCTGGTGGAGGCTGCCCCTGGTGACTGGGGGGTGGGGGTGGTGGGAGACATGGTTGGGGGCCTGCTGGCAGGTGCCCCACAGTGCTGGGGGGTGGGGGTGGTGGGAGACATGGGTGGGGGCCTTGTGGAGGCTGCCCCTGGTGACTGGAGGGGTGGGGGTGGTGTGAGACATGGGTGGGGGCCTGGTGGAGGCTGCCCCTGGTGACTGGAGGGGTGGGGGTGCAAGGGGACATGAGTGGGACATGGTTGGGGGCCTGCTGGCAGGTGCCCCACGGTGCTGGGGGCTGGGGGTGCAAGGGGACATGTGGCTTGGCTGGGGGGCATGCCCATGGTGGATGGGCTCTCTGCGGGACATGACCAGGGGTGCAGGGTAGTCCCCTGTGGTGTGGGCTGCCTGCAGAGGTCGTGGAGGGGATAGAGGGGAGACCTGGGAGGACCCACACTGGCAATTCACCTCTTCAACTTCCCGCACACCTACGTAATACACTGCCCCACTCGCACAGGCCCAATCGCGTGCAGGATTTCTCGCGCACCCCTGAAATCCACGTACCCAGCCCAATCGCGTGTAGATTTTCTCGCGCACCCCTGAAATCCACGTACCCAGGCCAATCACGTGTAGAATTTCTCGCGCACCCCTGGAATCCACGTACCCAGCCCAATCGCGTGTAGATTTTCTCGCGCACCCCTGAAATCCACGTACCCAGGCCAATCGCATGTAGAATTTCTCGCGCACCCCTGAAATCCACGTACCCAGGCCAATCGCGTGTAGAATTTCTCGCGCACCCCTGAAATCCACATACCCAGGCCAATCGCGTGTAGAATTTCTCGCGCACCCCTGAAATCCACGTACCCAGCCCAATCGCGTGTAGAATTTCTCGCGCACCCCTGAAATCCACGTACCCAGCCCAATCGCGTGTAGATTTTCTCGCGCACCCCTGAAATCCACGTACCCAGGCCAATCGCGTATAGAATTTCTCGCGCACCCCTGAAATCCACGTACCCAGCCCAATCGCGTGTAGATTTTCTCGCGCACCCCTGAAATCCACGTACCCAGCCCAATCGCGTGTAGATTTTCTCGCACACCCCTGTAATACACGTACCCAGGCCAATCGCGTGTAGATTTTCTCGCGCACCCCTGAAATCCACGTACCCAGGCCAATCGCGTGTAGATTTTCTCGCGCACCCCTGTAATACACGTACCCAGGCCTATCGCGTGTGGGGACACCCGCACACCCCTGAAATACACGCTCCCCGCTCTGCGTTTGCTGCTGCCCTTTGCGCTGGATTGGGGATTTTGATGGCTTTTCCCTGCGCAAGGGGCGTTCTTGGGGGCGTAACTGACGCTGCTGCAGGGTCGCTGCGCCACTCTGCGCCACGGCTGGTTGTGGATGTTGGAATCCATAAATACGCTGTGCGCCTGAATGTGTTTCGGCGCACGCGGCTGGCGCAGACTACCGCACGCGCACACTGTGCGCCAGCCGCGTGCGCCACTTGTGCGCCGAATTCTATGAATTGGCCCCTATATGTGTTGTCAAGATTGTTTGCTGCATTTCTGTGAAGTACTAACATTTGCAAACACAATGGGTCTGTACTGTGTAAGTAAATGTTGTCAACAATTGGTGGTAATTGAAATAGAATATTCATTGCTACATTTGCATAGCAACTTACACCAACTATATTTGAGAATTTAAATGGTCCAGGTAGTTCTGTATCTAACTGCTTTTTTTGGAGTTTGTCTTCCTTCTTTAAAGAAGTACCTGGTTTACTTTCTCTAATTGATTCTTTTTTGTTTGTGGTACTTGATGAAGTATTAGTTTCTTTTACTCTCTTTGGAGGAATTGCAGTGACGTCCTGTTGCATTTCTGTTTGATTTAGTTTTCTTTTACAACGTTTTAGTTTTTGTGGAACAGAATATGTGTTTAGATGGGGAGTGTATAGTGAGCGAAGTCTATTATATTCTAAAATGCAAGGAATATCAGCGTTTACTTTACTTGCATCAAAGTTGATTAGAAATAGACCGTCAAGTGTAAATAAGCGTGACAGTGCTACGTAGCTCATGCCTTCTTTAAAGACTGTGTTACCAATATCTATCATTGCTTTGTCTAGGGTAAGACCTTGTGATTTATGAATCGTGACTGCGTATGCAAGAGTTAGAGAAAATTGTTCTCTGCGTACATACATATCTTTGAAGAGAAGGAATCTAGCTATTGAGCGTCCTATCCATTTTACTTCTGAAAGTTTGTCAAAGAGTTCATTGACAAACTGAATTTTGTTGTCACGTGGGTATGTTTGAAAGCCAACAACTGTACCCAGTGCTCCATTAACTAGTCCTTGGTCCACGTCAAGGTTACGTTTAAGCATTACTCTGCAATTTAAGGATAATTTTAACATCTTTTCTAAGCCTGCTGTGTTTGAGATTGATTTTTCTAAATTATTTAGTCTTGTGGCTTGATCACACATGGGTAGCGTCATACCATGTAAATATAGTTTGTCTGTGGCGCTAATTTCCATTATTGGTTGCATTTCTTTACTTAACATTATTTCATTGAATTTGAGACAGCTTGCAAGAGTTGGCATTAAGGCCATACAATTGACATTTTTGTGGGCTAATTGTTCCATAACATCTGTAGCACATGCATTATCGCCATAAAGTGCATTAATGTGCCGGGTTTTCAATGTTGCTTCTGCTTCTTTAGAAAGTATACCAACTCTCAAACTTTTTAAAATGTTGGCATAAGTTAGATCTGCAGATTGGCGCATGTTTTCTGTTAATTCTCTGTATTGGAAATGTTGCCAAAGGTTGACATTTCCAATGCTGCCAACAGTTTTACGGCAGAGTTTGTGCCCTAATGTTTTAAAAATAGGTTCACCTTTTACTGGTGTTAATTGAAGCAGATCTCCAAAAACAATAATGTGTTTTCCTGCAAAGAGCTCTTCATAGTCTGTTTTGAGTACTTCTTGTAATCTGAGGTGAATAAAAGCTAACATCAGGTTGGAGACCATGCTCACTTCATCTATTAGTAGCATTTTCATTTGTTTCAATACTCTGCGTAATTCCATTGCAGCTTCTGCAGAAAGTTTGTAATAGTCTAATTTGTTCTGGTGTTCTACTGTTAATAGTAGTAATCGGTGTAATGTAACACCACCTATGTTGTAGGCAGCTAAACCTGTGGGGGCAGTGACAAGAGCTGACAGTTTGTTGTTTGTCAATTGTTGAAGGAACTTACTAATGATTTTGATTAGGAATGTTTTGCCAGAACCAGCTTCACCACTGACGTACAGTAGTATAGGTTTATAATTATGGCAGGAACATTCTTTATTTTCATGTTTTACACCATGTGCAATTTGTTTTGTTACTTCTTGAAAAATGCTACTTTGCTCGTTGTTTAGTTTTGATTGTAGTATAGTTAAGTCTTCCTTATCTTCATACTGACACATGGTCTTTTCTACTTCTATCATAGATAATTCTGCCTCGTTTGTTATTAGCGGTTCTCCCAGTGGTTCTTGGCTTCCTGTTACAGAAGGTTGACTACTGTCAGGAGTATCCTTATCTAGTTGGGCTTGGAGTTCTTCTTCATGTTGCTGTTCATTGTGCAACATTGTTTTGTACTGTGTAAAGTTTACATCAGTTATAGTGCTTTCATTTGCTTTGAAAGCATCCTCATATGAGTCATAGTTATCTAGTAATTGTTCTTCTTTTCTCCATGGTTTGAAGAGTTGTAGCAGGGACATGTAATATACTTCTTTATGTTGAGGAGTCTTCAATGACAATTTGATATGATTAATTACATTTGGTTAAGTGAGTTTAACTAAGCTGCCTTCACAGTCTGTCACTCTATATTTACCTTTTTTTTCATCAGGTTTCATATTATTTTTGTATGTGTAGTTTTGGGCTATTTGGTATAGACACATGTTTTCCAAAGTATTACTTCTGTTTGGGTAGTATGTGTCCAATAAATTGTTTTTTAAAATGTCTTGGCTGTTGGGATCATGTTTGGCTATTGTTTCTATATCTTCATATGATTTTAGAACTCTTTTTCTAGATTTAGCTGGACAAAGACTTAGCCATACTATATTTTCAGATTTACCATACAATGAGGTACCAGTTAAACGATCAGCTGCTTCATAAGATCCACATTCTCTATGGGTGAGCATTTTTATGCCCAAGCTGTATAATTTCTGAGATACTGTTTTATCTGATGACAGGTCATTCCAGACGTCTTGGAGCTCTGTCTTTTCTGCTTTAGTTAAGTATGCTGTGACATATCGTGCAACTGCAGTAGAATTGTCTGCAATGTACTGCACATCTATGCTTGCATTCCATAAGTGCGCAATGATTGCATTATAATCATTGATATATTTTTCTTCTTCTTTTCTTTTTATGTAATATGTATTTTTAGGTGACTTACCTTTAACACTATGTCTAACTGAAGACATGAGGTTGTTTACTTGACCTGTATTTGTAACTTGTCTAGGGAAACCAAATCGGCATTTGGTGTAGTATTTGCCTTTGTTTTTGTATTTGCGACGACAATATTTTCCACATTTGTGTCTTTGAAATTGTAAAATTTGTGCACGAAGATCACTATTTGTGGCTTCTGATGGAATTTCACAAGTGACATATTTTTCAATAAACTGTAAAACAGTGGCATCACTGTCTTGACCAAATTTAGGAGCATCTTTAATCCATAAAAGCATGTGGATATGTGGTGCTCCTCTGGCATGGTATTCTTTTCTCCAAAAGAAGTGTTGCACTTCTCCAAGGGGAGGAACAGTTTTATTACAAATAAAATGTAGCATAGCAATGAAGCGATGGTGAAAATATCTTGAAACATTAACAGGATCCAAAGAACAAAGTTCTCCAGGTGTTAGAACATCTATGTTTGTTTTGTTTTTATTTGATATGCGTAGGAAATCATGTAAATCTTCCCATGCATATTCTGCACAACTTAATGTAACAAACCAAGTGGGTGGGCCAAGGTTTCTGATCATACAACGTACATCTCCATGACGTCGAAACCAGTACTCTTTAGTACCACGCATATTTGCTAATAGATTTGTAATATTTGATTGTAAAACCTCATCCTTTTGTTGCACTTTCTCTAATAATTGTGTAGCTGTCATATTTTGAAAGTGTGATCCTGATTTTAATATGTGTGCAACTCCGTAACATAAAGTTGCTAGTTCACTTTCAAAGAGTAGGTGGAATATGTATTCCACATTTTGTCTAAATCTGGGATCATCAGAATACATCCGTAATGAGCGGTATTCTGAAGCTGATATTTGAATAGGTCTATCATCATACCTTCCTCCTTTGCCAGTAGGAAAGAGTAGAGGAAAAGCACGTGCTTCTATACTTTTTTCCCATATACTGATTGGCGATCCTTTTGTTTGACACATTTGGTAAGTTTCCAGTACATCTTGTACGGTGTCATTACAGTGCAAAGAATGAATTGTATAATGGTCTAAAGTATTTGAAATTGTAGCAGGATCTAGTAGCTCAAATTGACCAGCTTCTTGTGTTTCTTGAATTATTTCAGTTGTATCTTTCAAGTTTTCTTCAATATTAATTTCTTTGTAATATTCATTATTCTCTTTAAGATATTGGAAGTCTTGTCTAACTTTATATAAATCTATCAGCTGTTGCCATATTTTTTTGTCTTTTGTAGGTACTCCATTTACTAATATAATTAAAGATTGCTGCATTGGACGTTGCACTCCTAGAGTATGCACATTTTCTTTTAGATTTAATGGTAAATAAACTACTTTTCCACGAATGCCTTTTACCAATTTAGAGGGAGGTAATTTTGCTGTTTTTGGTTGAAGGCGTATTATTGCTTGAAATGGGTGTACTGTTTGAATTATGATGCTCTCATATAAATTAAGTTGTTGTAGAGGTTTTGGTACTGGGTATAATTCCAAATTATTTGTGATAGAATGTGAAGGAGTTTGGTTGTTGTCAAGTTTTGTAGTGCAATAACTGCAAAGTATTAAGGGCTCAGTTATTTCATATTTGTTTTCTGCTACAAGGTAGAGAGCTAATTCAAACCATTTAGTATCTTCATTGTCTTCTATTTTGTATGATACGTGCACAGTTTTTGTGTTACGTTTATAAAAAATTCTACGGCAACATACACATACATTGTTTGGTACTTCAGCTGATGTACTTTTAAATTTTAGTATTTCTTTTTTGTATGTGTTTAGCAAAAGGTTGCCATGTGTAGAATTGTTGCTTAATTGGTTTAAAGCTATTTCATTCTGTAAATGGCTTTCACTTCCAAAATATTTTTTCTGGATATAGTCAATTTCTTCAAGTAGGTCTTTTGCTGTACCATGTAGAAGGATGTTATTTAACTTTGCTAGTGCTAAAGCAGGACTTTTAGCATAGTACAGTTTATAGACTAGATTTCTTATAGTTGAATGATGTGTTGATATCCTTTTGATATCATGGAAAGTGGTTTTACAAGTAGGTCCTGTAATGCAGGCCAATGAATGTCCTTGTAGTCCTGTGTACTTGCGCACTGGACAGGTATCTATATTTTGCAGTAATTTAATTTTGATTTTGTCTTTGCTTTTTACATATTTATTGAGGAATTGGCGTAAAGATTTGAAACATTGTTTGGGAATGTTACACATTGACGTGCATGGCCATTTGTACACTAGACATTCTGATTCAGTTGAATGGAGGGGTAATTCTAAGTTTTCAGGGCATATTTTTGTAAGAAGTACTTCTTGTTCCATTATGGTATTATTCACTTTTTCATAACCTCAACCACTGCTATGTATGGCAATTGTATTTGTTTGCTTTTGTTTGTACGCTTCTTCATTAAAATATGGTGCTGTGCTTGTAGTGTGATTCCATTCACCTCCGCTGATACTTAAGAAGTTCTTTCTGTTGATATTTCGCTTATTGAGAAGTCTTTTTTGTAATTTAGTTATTAGTTTTGTTAGTGGTTTCATTTTGTTTAACAGTAAAATATATACATTTCTTTAGAGAAGAATTGCACTGTCCATCAATGCTTCTAAGATTAATTTCCTACGATAGGTTTTAAGCTTTGAACCTGATTTCTCTCCTGTTTTTATAAGAAATTTGAAAGACTTTGTGACGGTATATTTTGGCTAAAATACTTTTCTTGGTATGCTTACTTTGCACTATATTAAAATTTGAAGAAGTAGTTTTATCTGTACTGATAGCTGATTTTCTGTTAATTGTTTTTTGTTTTTTTACATTTTGATAGAGGAAGCAAAGTTGTTGTACTTGAAACTTCTTGTGTTTCACTAAATGATTGTATTAACTGTTTTGTTTCAATTTTTTTTACAAATTCTGCTAGAGATGGATGCTTATGTTGGACACCTTTATTTTCATTTGCTCTACTTTTGCGTTGCTTTCTACGGACTTGACTTTTGGTAGGCATTCTTTAGGGTCTGTTGAAAAAAATAAAGAAGATATGGGTTGGAGTGTTCTGGAATGTATGTGTGCTGTGTGCATGAGTGTTTGAGTAAGATGATAAAGATGTATGTAATGGTGTGTGATTGTGCATTGGGAACTAAAACTAGTAGGGATAGGTATTCTTGAATGTATGTGTTACTAAACTGGGGTTCAGATGACAAAACAAAAGTAAGCTAGTGGTGTGGAAAAGTACAAATAGTAAATCTAATGTATACAATTAAAACAGTTGTTTGTTCTATAATATGAAAATTGTAGTGGTTCAGTTGGGTAATTTGTGTGTCCAAACATAGAAATTTGTGGGCCATTCTGGCTGTAAATCGCAGTTTAAGAAATTTTTGGACAAAATGACAAAATCTCTATTTTTAGAAACCGAAATAGCTTGTATTAATGTTATAGTATATTTGATTAATAATACAAATATTATGGTGATATTTAACTTACTTTTTTTTAAATTAACAGGTAACTTCTTAGTTTTTCTTTCTTCTTCGAATTCGGCTGCTTCTTTTCAGGAAACTGGTCGTCACTGCAATTGTAAAAGCTTCAAATTAGTAACTTTGTTTGTATATAGCACTGTTTTTAATTTAGATATTGATTTTTATAAGAGATACGGGGCATGAGCGGGCGGAGGGGGGTAACAGGGGAGACACAGGGCATGAGCGGAGGGTGGGGGGAACAGGGGAGACATGGGGCATGAGCGGGGGGTGGGGGAACAGGGGAGACACGGGGCATGAGTGGGGGGTGGGAGGAACAGGAGGGAGACACAGGGCATGAGCAGGGGGTGGAGGGTACAGGAGGGAGACACAGGGCCATGAGGGGGGGTGGAGAGGAACAGGGGAGACACGTGGGCATGAATGGGGGTAGGGGGGAACAGGGGAGACACGTGGCCATGAGCAGGGGTGGGGGTAACAGGGGAGACACGTGGGTATGAGCGGCGAGTGGGGGGAAAGGAGGGGGACACGTGGGCATGAGCAGGGGGAGGGGTGGAACAGGGGAGACACGGGGCATGAGTGGGGGTTGGATGCGAAAAGGAGGGAGACACGGGGCATGAGCAGCGGGTTGGGGAACAGTGGAGACAAGTGGGCATGAGCGGGGGTGGGGGAACAGGGCATACATGGTGCATGAGCAGGGGGTGGGGGGAAAAGTAGGGAGACACAGGGTATGAGCAGGGGGTGGGGGGAACAAGAGAGAGACACGGGCCATGAGCAGGGGGTGGGGGGAACAGTAGGGAGACACAGGGTCATGAGCGGGGGGTAGAGGGGAACAGGGGAGACCCATGGGATGAGCAGGGGTGGAGGGAACAGGGGAGACACGTGGGCATGAGCGGGGGTGGGGGGAACAGGGGAGACACGTGGGCCTGAGTGGGGGGGGGGCAGGGGTGACACAGGGCATGAGCTGGGGGTGGGGTGGAACAGGGGAGACATGGGGAATGAGCGGGGGGTGGGGTGGAACAGGGTAGACACGGGGCATGAGCAGGGGGTGAGGGGACCAGGGAAAACACGGGGCATGGGTGGGGGGAATGGGAGGGAGACACGGGGCATGAGCGGGGGTGGGGGGAACAGGGCACACACGGGGCATGAGCGGGGGGTGGGGTGGAACAGTGCACACATGGTGCATGAGCAGGGGGTGGGGGGAAAAGTAGGGAGACACAGGGTATGAGCAGGGGGTGGGGGGAACAAGAGAGAGACACGGGGCATGAGCAGCGGGTGGGGGGAACAGTGGAGACAAGTGGGCATGAGCGGGGGTGGGGGGAACAGGGCATACATGGTGCATGAGCAGGGGGTGGGGGGAAAAGTAGGGAGACACAGGGTATGAGCAGGGGGTGGGGGGAACAAGAGAGAGACACGGGCCATGAGCAGGGGGTAGAGGGGAACAGGGGAGACCCATGGGATGAGCAGGGGTGGAGCGAACAGGGGAGACACGTGGGCATGAGCGGGGGTGGGGGGAACAGGGGAGACACGTGGGCCTGAGTGGGGGGGGACAGGGGAGACACAGGGCATGAGCTGGGTGTGGGGTGGAACAGGGGAGACACGGGGAATGAGCGGGGGGTGGGGTGGAACAGGGTAGACACGGGGCATGAGCAGGGGGTGAGGGGACCAGGGAAAACACGGGGCATGGGTGGGGGGAATGGGAGGGAGACACGGGGCATGAGTGGGGGTGGGGGGAACAGGGCACACACGGGGCATGAGCGGGAGGTGGGGTGGAACAGTGCACACATGGGGCATGTGCGGGGGGTGGGGGAGAACAGGGCACAAACGGGGCATGAGCAGGGGGTGGGGGGAACAGGGCACACATGGGGCATGAGCGGGGGTGGGAGGGAAAGGAGGGAGACACGGGGCATGAGCGGGGGGTGCGAGGGAACAGGGGAGACACGGGGCATGAGCGGGGGTGGAGGGTATAGGAGGGAGACACCAGGCATGAGCGAGGGTTGGGGTGAACGGAAGGGAGACAGGAAGCATGAGCGGGGTGGACAGGGGAGACACGGCGCATAAGCGGGGGGTGGGGTGACACGAGGGAGACATGGGGCATGAGCGGGGAGTGGGGGGAACAGGAGGGAGACACAGGGCATGAGCCGGGGGTGGGGGGAACAGGGCACACACGGGGCATGAGCGGGGGTGGGGGGAACAGAAGGGAGACAAGAGGCATGAGCGGGGGAGACAGGGGAGACACGGCGCATGAGCGGGTGGTGGGGTGACATGAGGGAGACATGGGGCATGAGCAGGGAGTGGGGGGAACAGGAGGGAGACACAGGGCATGAGCCGGGGGTGGGGGGAACAGGGCACACACGGGGCATGAGCGGGGGTGGGGGGAACAGAAGGGAGACAAGAGGCATGAGCGGGGGAGACAGGGGAGACACGGCGCATGAGCGGGTGGTGGGGTGACATGAGGGAGACATGGGGCATGAGCAGGGAGTGGGGGGAACAGGAGGGAGACACAGGGCATGAGCCGGGGGTGGGGGGAACAGGGCACACACGGGGCATGAGCGGTGGGTGGGGTGGAACAGTGCACACATGGGGCATGTGCGGGGGGTGGGGGAGAACAGGGCACAAACGGGGCATGAGCAGGGGGTGGGGGGAACAGGGCACACATGGGGCATGAGCGGGGGTGGGAGGGAAAGGAGGGAGACACGGGGCATGAGCGGGGGGTGCGAGGGAACAGGGGAGACACGGGGCATGAGCGGGGGTGGAGGGTATAGGAGGGAGACACCAGGCATGAGCGAGGGTTGGGGTGAACGGAAGGGAGACAGGAAGCATGAGCGGGGTGGACAGGGGAGACACGGCGCATAAGCGGGGGTTGGGGTGGACACGAGGGAGACATGGGGCATGAGCGGGGATGGGGGAACAAGAGAGAGACACGGGGCATGAGTGGGGGGTGTGGGAAACAGGAGGGAGACACAGGGCATGAGCCGGGGGTGGGGGGTAACACGGGGGAAACACGGGGCATGAGCAGGGGGTGGGGGAAACACGAGGGATACACAGGCCATGAGCGGGGGGTGGGGGCAACAGGAGACACACGGGGCATGAGCGGAGGCTGTGGGTACACGAGGAAGACACGGGGCATGAGTGGGGGTGGGGGTACACGAGGGAAATACGGGGAATGAGCGGGGGTAACACGAGGGAAACACGGGGCATGAGCAGGGGTGGGGGAACACGAGGGAGACACGGGCATGAGCGGGGGTGGGAGGCAACTGGATACACACGGAGCATGAGCGGGGAGTGGGGGTAACACAAGGAAAACATAGGGCATGAGCAGAGGTTGGGGGAACACAAGGGAGACATCTGGCATGAGCGGGGAGTGGGGGCAACAAGAGACACACAGGGCATGAGCGGGGTGTGTGGGGGGTAACACCAGGGTACACAGGGCATGAGCGAGGGTTACACGAGGGAGACACAGGGCATGAGTGGGGGGCAACAGGAGACACATGGGGCATGAGCGGGGGGTGGGGAGGAACACGAGGGAGACACGGGCCATGAGCGGGGGCTGGGGGGAACACGAGGGAGACACAGCGCATGAGCAGGGGTTGGAGGGTAACACGAGGGAGACACGGGGCATGAGCAGGGGGTGGGGTGGAACAGGGGAGACACGGAGCATGAGCGGGGTGTGGGGGGAACAGAGGAAACATGGGGCATGAGTGGGGTGTGGGGGGGATTGAGGGGGGTGGAGGGAACGGGAGGGAGACACGGGGCATGAGCGGGGAGTGGGGGGAACAGGGGTGACACGGGGCATGAGCAGGGGGTGAGGGGAAACACGAGGGAGACACGGGGCTTGAGCGGGGGTGGGGGGAACAGGAGAGATACATGGAGCATGAGTGGGGGGAACAGGAGGAACACATGGAGCTTACTGTGGGGGAGAATGGGAGAGAGACACGGGCCATGAGCGGGGGGTGGGGGGAACGGGAGAGAGACACAGGCCATGCGCGGGGGTTGGGGGAACAGGAGAGATACTTGGAGCATGAGTGGGGGGTGGGGGGAACAGGAGGAACACATGGAGCTTACTGTGAAATGCTCCATGAACCGATGAACAAAGATGGTGGATGTCTCTCACAATAGATGCACTGCATGCTTCACGGCAGCCAATCAGAGCGCACGTCAGATGTCCGCGGACATCACGCAAGTGCTTGTCCAATCCCCGTCCTGTCCGCGGAGTGAATAGTGAAGTGTGTCCGCGAAGCGGACACAGACATCACTAATTTTTTACACTTACATTTTTGTCATTTTTTGAAAAAATACTGGACGGATTTACACCAAATAAAAAAAAGCTTGCTTTTGGGACCAAGCTGCCGCTCCCGCCGCAAATGTGGTGTAAGTCCGTCCAGCGGTTTGGGCTGTAGGCGTGAGCAAAGTTTTTTCCCATTATGTCTGTGGGAAAAAAAGAAGTTTTGGGACCCCCCCTATATATGTATATAGTGGGCCATATACTTTTTTTGCAAAGTTTGGTGAGGATTCGTCCATGGGGAGCGAAGTTATAAGCCGCCCAAAAAGTGCTCTTCCTGTGGAAACAGCAACTTAACCATAACTACATTGCCACTACTGTGGCCATGTAATATATGTAGGGAAAAAGAGGGAGAGAGGGTTCCTGCTACAAACCCTGTAATAAGCAGGTCAATAAGCATATTCTCTTTTGTAACCACTCTATCAAATGCAATGCAGTGCAGCATTCATCACCTGCTCACATGAAGCAGAAAGCAATTAGAATGCTCTGCATTTCAAAATGTTTCTTTTTACAAGCATTTTGTTGAAAGTAAAACAATACATATGTGCACGTTCAGCAGCACTGTGTCACTTTTCCATAACATAAGTGAAAACTAGATAAAATAGACCTGCAGACCATTTTGAAGTGGCACTTAGAGTCTCACACTTTAATATGTTGGCAGCACATGCATACATCCCAACATCACCCATTCCAATGTATGGGTGCTTCTTAAGTCTTTCTTTTTTCTTTTGCATTCTGTCACTTCCAATTGACTTCACCCATTATAAAACTGAAACTAAAAGTCTCAGAAGGCAAAAAAGAAGACAACTGAACTTCATGTTGGAAGCCTTTTTAAGAAAGTTAAAAAATGTCCAGCAGTACTGTGTCACTTTTTCAGGAAAGAAAGTAAAAGCAGAAAAAATAGAATGTACAGCATTTTTAACTGGCACTCAGTGTGTGTCAGTTTAATATATTAACAGTACATGTATACTTCCTAACATAACCCACTCCAATCTTCAGCTGTTTATGCAGTCCTACCTTTTTCTCTACATTCTGTTACTTGTACTCCAACTTTCACAATGGTAAAAGTACAACTAAATGTCCCATAATGCAAACAAACACTCTAGGACTACATAAACACCTACAGATTAGAATGCATCATGTTGGCAAGTATGCATGTACACCTTACACATTAAACTTATAGACACCAACTGCCATTTAAAAGTGTACAACAACTATTTTCCATCAACGTTTCCTCTCTTTTACAAAATGTTACAGTGTTTCTGCAAATGCACATACACATTTCTTAAATGTAATGAAAATGCTCCTACAAGCAACCATTTTTAACCGTCCACCAATATTATTAACTTTTTCCCCACCACCCCTCCTTCCACTGTAAATATGAACCTTGCTTCCTAAGAGTCCTTCACCAGTACCACATATCCCCACTAACTTTCCTTTACAATTACAGGAAAAACGCATATCACTGCAATCAACAACCAAAAAAAACAAATACCCTTTGCATCTGACAAAGAAAGTACATGAATGTATATGTATGTAATTATAGCAGCACAGTTCCACTATATATATTACCCCAGACTACTCTTTTCAAACCAACATTTCTTTCACTCTAGTCCATTATATTACACCATTCACAGTCCTACTAGTCCTATCTACACACCATCATTGCAACACCCACTCTGTTCCCCAAAACAGCACAATCACTGTACAGATTCCATCACGCCACCACTGCATTCCACACTAACCCATCACAACTCTGTACACTCGTATTCTCACAAACTCCCCAACCACACCTAATATACCACCTCACAATAAAACAGCACTATATTAATTTCTACAATCACACCCACACGCCCATGAACCATACATGCATATACATTGCACAACTTTCCAATGCAACCTTTCTCTTTTCTCAACAGACACAACAAAATGCATACTAAACAGCAACTCCATAGACAAGAAAGAAAAAGTAGAGCAGATAAGACTAAAAGTACACCACATAGTCATCCACCTCTAAAACAATTTAAAGAAAACATTAAAACAAAAGAGCTAGTAACCTCAATCAATAAAATGAAACCAACCACGACTAAAGAAGGTAAGGCCCTTCTTGCAAAAACAGAAAGTAAAAAATGATGTACAAAGAAAAGCAGATCTACTAACAAACCCAATCCTCTATATACCAGTGTTAACATAGTCTTGGTAAAGCAATAAAAAAAATAATGATGTTATAAAAAATGTTACACTATAGTCCTTCCCAATCTTATAAAAACATCTGAAAAGTCATGATATCCCCTTAAAAACGACTGCAGGAGAGGAATAAATAAGAGAACATTTTTATATTAATTTTAAACAAAATGAAACCACTAACTAAATTAATCAATACATTACAACAAGTACTTCTAAACATGTGCATATTTAATATCGAGGCCTTTTCAAACTTCTGTGATGGTGAATGGATTCACACAAGCAGCACAGACCCACACTTCAATGAAGAAGAGTATAAACAGGAACAACACAGAACACTCGCCATAGACAATATCGGTTGAGGGTATTTAATGGTGGAACAAACCTTTATGGCAAAAGAAATCGTTATAGAAACAAAATCCCCAACAAACTTTGAACCAAATGCTTCTTTCACCCAAACATATCGTCCAGTGTACAAATGGCCATGCAGCTCAATTTGTAATGTATGCCAATAATCCTTTAAAACTTTACGATAATTCCTCAATCACTATGTAAAACTAAAAGACTAAATTAAAATGAAATGTTTACAAACCATAGACTCCTGTACAGTGTGCATCCACACTGGTCAGTGTGGACATTCATTAGCCTGCATTTTATGAACTGCTTGCAAAAGCACTTTCCAGCAAAATGTTAGTGACACATCATTCTACTATTTGGAATCTTGTGCATCATACAATGCAAAAAGTCCTGCTCTAGAACTGCTAAATTTAAATAACATTCTCCTACATGGAACAGCCAACAAACTCCTTTAAGAAATAGAAATCATCCAATGTAAATACTTTGGAATGGAAGGTGACTTGGAACATTCTGTACATTCAGAAAACATTACAGAAAACCTCCTAAACACCAATATCCTATTAAAAGCATACAACAAAGATATAGCTAAGTGTCAAAACACATCTTCTGAAATACCAGACTAAATATGAGGCTGTTGCCGCAGAACGTTTTATAAAAAGAGCACACAAATAGAAGATCTAGCTTACAAATTAGAAGACAATGAAGAATCCCAATGTTCAAAATTAGCTTTACATCTAACAGCAGAAAGTAAATACAAAATGACTAACCTCTCAAAAGCGTGCACGTACTGCAACACAAAGCTTGGCAATAACCAAATGCCATCATGTGCTATTACTAATAACTTAGAAATATTCCCACTTCCAAAAGCTCTACAACAGCTTATTATGTACGAGAGCATTATAATACGAACAGTGCAACCATTTCAAGCTATAATACACCTTCAACAAAAATCATCCAAATTACCTCCTTCTGAGCTACTAAAGGGCATTTGTGGCAAAGCAGTATATTTACCATTGGATCTAAAAGCAAATGTTCAAACTCTAGGACTACAATGGACAATTGTTCAATCTTTGTACTCGTTAATGTTGTGCCATCAAAAGACACAACAATTTGGCAACAACTAGTCGACCTAAACAAAGTTAGACAAGCCCTTGCAATATCTAAAAGAATTCATTGAATACTACAAAGATGTAGTGGAAAACTTAAGAGAAACTACCCACGTTATTCAAGAGTCACCAGAAAATTGCCAATTTGAACATTTACATCCTGTTACAGCATCCAACATTTTAGACCAGTGTACCATTCACCCACTGCACTCCAACGACACAATTGATGATGCATTAGAAACATATCAAATGCATCAAGACAAAAAAAGTATCCCAAATGAGCATATGGGAAAAAAGTATAGAAACATATTCTATTCCTCGACTCTTTCCTACAGGAAAAGATGGACGATATGATGAAAGGTCCACACAAATTAGTGCATCAGAATATCGCACTTTACGGATTTTTCTGAAGACCACAGATTCAGGCAAAATATTGAGTACATTTTCTACCTCCTCTTCAAAAGTGAACTAGCAACTCTATTTTATGGATTTGCACACACAATGAAAACAGGCTCTGACTTTTTAAACATATCCGCTACCCAACTGCTTACAAAAACAAAAGACAAAGATGAAGTTTTTCACTCAAGTATCACAAATATCTTGGCAAACATGCATGGTCCAAAAGAATACTGGTTCTGACGTCATGCTAATGTACGTTGTATGCTAAGGAATTTAAGCCCACCCACATGGTTTGTTACTTTAAGTTGTGCAGAGTAGGCATGGTATGACTTGCGCAACTTCTTATGCACTGCAAACTAAAATAAAGACAAACTAGGCATAAAAAAACAAGAGACCTCTGTTCTCTTGACCCTGTGAATGTATCAAGGTATTTTCACCATCGCTTCATGCCCATGCTGCATTTGATCTGCAATAAAACTACCCCTCCACTCGAAGAAGTGCAACACTTCTTTTGAAGAAAAGAATATCAATCCAGAGGAGCACCACACATCCACATGCTTTTGTGGATAAAAGATGGTAAAAACAATTGCCCATGATTGTGACGTCACTGTTTTACAGTTCATTGAAAAATACATTATCCGCGACATCCCTTCAGAAACCACAGATAGTGACCTACACACACAAGTGTTATGCTTCCAAAAACAAAATTGTGGCAAATTCTGCCGACGTAGATATTAAAATAAAGGGAAATACTATACCAAATGTTGCATTGGCTTCCCTAGACCAGTGTGCAAAAAAGGACAAGTAAATAGCTCAATGTCTTCTGTTAGACACAGTGTAGAAGGCAAATCACATAAAAATATATACAACATTAAAAGGGACGAAGCCTTCAAGTACATCAATGATTACTATGCAATCATTGTCCTCTTGTGGAATGCAAACATAGACATACAGTACATTGCAGACAATGTGACTGCAGTTGCAAGATATGTTATATCCTATCTCACCAAAGCTGAGAAAACAGAGCTAAAGGACCTCTGGGATGACATCTGACAAAACACTTTTACATAAATTGTACAGTTTCTGTATAAAAATGATCTTCCATAGAGAATGCAAGTCTTATGAAGCTGCAGACCATTTAACATGTACAGACTTGTATGGCAAAACTGAGCACATTGTCTGGCTGAACCTTGGACCAGCTTCATCCCATAAAAGAGTACTAAATTCCTACTAAGAGATAGAAAACATAGCCACAAATGATCCCAACAGCCAAGACATTTTAAAAAACAATTTACCTGACACATGCTACCCAAACAGAAGTACTGCTTTGGAAAACATGTGTCCGACATTGCGCAAAACTATATCTTCAAAAACAATGTCAGACCAAATGAGACAACTGGCAAATATTCGGTTTCAACTTGTGAAGGAAGTCTAGTGAAACTAACCAAAAGCAGTCTAATTAATCATGTAACGTTACCTTTTAAATCTCCACAACATAGTGAACTGTATTACATGGCCATACTCCAACTTTTTAAACCGTGGAGAAAATAAAAATAATTATTAATTGACTATGCCTCATTTGAGGCTGCCGTTAAAGCAAATGAATGCAGTATAACAAAGGACAATTTCAGACAATACAAACAAATGTTGGACAATGAACTCCAACTAGAGGATGAAATTGTAGATCAACTAGACAAAGACACTCCTGAGGGCAGTCAACCTTCCCTTAAAGGAAGCCAAGACCCATTTGAGTATCACTCATTGTGAATGAAGCAGAAATAGCCATGACTGAGGGATAAAATGCCATGTATCAATATAAACAATCTGAGGAAGAGTTGTCAGTTCTGAAATCTCAGCTAAATGATGAACAACTCACCATTTATCTAGAAGTCACTCAAAAAATTGAACATGGTTTTAAACAAGAAACTAAAATCTGAAGCTGTAAAAATTATAAACCTCTGCTCCTGCATTTAAGAAGTGAAGCTGGTTCTGGCAAAACCTTGTTAATTAAAATAATCAGCACATTTCTACAAAACATAACAAACAACAACCTTTCGCCTGTAGTACCAGCCCCTACAGGTTTAGCTGCCTACAACATAGGTGGTGTAACTTTACACTGACTACTACTCCTCCCTGTAGAACACCAAAACAAATTAGAATACTACAAATTGTCAGCAGAAGCTGCTACTGAGGTACGTAGAATTTTAAAACAAATGAAGGAGCTGCTGATAGATGACATAAGCATGGTGCCCAACCTCATGTTGGCTTTAATTCATCTCAAAAGGCAAGAAGTCCTAAAAGCCAACTATGAAGAACTGTTTGGAGGAAAACATGTTATTGTTTTCGGAGACCTCCTACTGTTAACTCCAGTGAAAGAGCAACCTATTTGCTAAACATTAGGACACAAAGAATGCCGCAATACTCTCGGCAGCATTGGAAATGTAAATCTCTGACAACATTTTCACTACAGAGATCTTAGTCAAAACATGTGCCAGTCTGCAGACCTCAAATATGCTAACATTTGAAAAAGCATTAAAACTGGGCTGGTTACTAAGGATGCAAAATCCATTTAAAAAGTAGACTAATCCATGAACTATATGGGCAAAACACATCAGCTCCTGATGTCATGGAACAATTAACTAAACAAAATCTAAAATGTATATCCTTAATGCCAACCCTTGCTGTAATCAATTCAACAAGACAATGTTGAAAAAAGAATTGCAACCCATACTGCATGTCAGATCCACAGACAAACTAGAGGTGCACTGCATGACATTTCATATGTGTCAACAACGAACATGACGACTAAATAGCTTAGAAAAATGTATCTCCAACACAGCCAGATTAAGAAAGTATTGACATTGCATCTAAACTGTAGAGTAATTCTAAAACATAATCTTGATGTAGAAAAAGGCTTAGTCAATGGAACAATTGGTACAGTTGTTGGCTTCCAAACATATCCGCATGAAAACAACATTAAGTTTGTCACTATCCTCTTTTACAAATTGTAGAAGTCAAAAATATTGCCCAGACAATAGGACATCTCCTTCTTTTCTAAGACATGTATGTACACAGAGAGCAATTTAATATGTCTCTTGCATATGATGTCAATATTTACAAATTACAAGGTCTAACTCTAGATCAAGCATTGATTGACATTGGCAGCACAGTCTTTAAAGAAGGTATGAGTTACATCGCACTTTCACATCTCCATACACTCAATGCTCTATTCCTTTTTAACTTTGATGCAAACAAAATCAATGCTGACATTCCTTGCATCCAGGATTACAGGCATTATACACCCCCAATCCAGATATGTAATCTGTACCTCAAAAAAAGAAATCTTTTAAACGACAAATAATAGAAACAGAAGCTATAGCAGATTTCACAACTATACCACTAAAATAAACAACAACCAACTCCTCCATCAAACAACTCAACCACAAAACTGCCTAGTACAAAATCAACTTCAAATCCATCACAAAAGAAACACACAAACCTCTCTTATCCAAAAACATCAGCAGGCCCATCAGACGATCCACAAACAGAAATCACTGGTCCATTTAAATTCAGAAACCCAACTGGAGTAAATTGTTATGCTAATATGACAATGAATCTTCTCTTTCAATTGCATTAATTGTTCACAACATTTACTTTAACGGCTTGGACCAGTTGTGTTTGCAAATGCTCGTCCTTCACAGAAATTCCACCAATAATCCTGACAACACTTTCAGTGTCTCAGGTATAAAGCAAGAACTGGACTACTGTGCAGGAATGGTAAAATGTACCATAAACACACAGGAAGAGCAACAAGAATCCCTAATGTACTTACTAGAAGTAGTGGAAACCAAAAACCTCCCAATAAATGACATTTTACAGATTTCGTACATGTCGACACATACATGCACTCTCTGCAACCATGTTTTGGAAGACCGCATCCCTAATGAATGATTTGTATATTTATCCATATCAAATTCTGAATCCATTCCATTTCACCAGCTTCTGCAGAATGCAAATCATGGCATATTATGTCTTTTTTGCAATTCAGACAATCGTTCCACCATACAAATAAACTCACATAGCCAATATGCCATACTAATGCTTCTAAGGTAAAATGCAGATGGTACTAAAAATAACTGTGAGTTTACAGGCTTCAAACACAGCCAGGTATCTCTTAGAAATAAAACCTTCACAACAGTAGGTGTAATATACCATGCTGGTGTCACAACCACTTCAGGTAACTAACTACACTGAATATGCCAAAAAAAGAAGTGGTTGGTTTGAATGTAACTATTCCTCTGTTACTCTAAAACATAGGTTACCAGCAAATTTAACAAACACTTACTTAATATTCCTTCAACCCAAATGTAGTCACCAAACTATAGCACAATTAACTGTTAGAATGCGCCAGCAGGTATCTAGCTCCATCCATAATACTACAATAGTACTTTTGAAAGTCAGTCTAGTTAGAATACGCCAACAGGTATCAAGCTACTTGAAAAAACCCTTCATTCCAAAACACTTCAAATATGCCATCTCAATTATTATACGACTAAACATCTTCCAACCTCTAATGTAGTTAGAATACGCCAACGGGTATCTAACTATTTGAAGCTTTCCCTTTATTATAACATACTTCCAGCAAACATACTATCACCCTTACACTCAAGTAACTGTAATCACTTATTTTTATCCAGTACATAGTTTTTTTTCTCCAATGTCCCAATAATTATTTAATGTCAAAACAACAGCAGAGTGCCATACTCTAATGTTGTACTAAGCATAGTACTTGAAATGTACTGTTTATGAGGGTGTAAAAAAGAAAATGTATGTTTAAAACTGTATAGCAATACAGCTTTGAGCTATTATGATTGACCAATTGTACTGTTTTCTTTTCCACTGAAACGAAACCAGAGATTGCAGCTTCACGACGCTACAACACTAAGTAGTCACAGCAATTATAATCAACTACATATTCGGTAAGCACTATCCTCAATTGAACTACAATCATAAGTAACATATACAGTTCAATTACATCATTCCTCCATATTACAAACACTTTGTACTCCCACTACATTACCTACAATTACCGTACACATATTGCTACTATGGTGATTCTGGCCATACTCCAACATTACCTAAAATTACTATACACATATTACTACTGTGGTGGTTGTGCCCAGTGCACATATTCTTGGGGCCATGGCCTGCGAATCTGGCCACTGACCACAACACACTTAACTATATCACTGTACCATAGACTGTCAACTAATAAAACTCACAATCAAAATTATGTCTGTGGACACTGAAATTGACAGCGGACTTACCCTTTTTTCACCTATAAAAACAGATGCACATTAGCTTCATTCCACTTCCCTACCATTTCTATACCCTCTTCCAGCCATCAAATAACCTCAAATGTCTTTTCCAAGCCCTCCATTCACGGCGTTGTCAGCAAACTACCGATGTGTCTGCGAACAGCTAACACACCTGCCCAGCATTTTTCAACCTACAAAATTAGCCCCATATCATCTTTTTCCCAATACCCCACCCTTCCCAGCTGCTCTTTCCACAACAAATGACTCAAAATGTGTTTTCCAGACTTTTTCCACACCGCGCTGTCTGCCGTTGGCTGTGGCTGTCTGAGAATCCATCATGGTGGGTGCTTCCAAAAATATGACGGAACTCACGCTCCTCACCATCCAATCAGCGGGCGCGCCCGAAGTCCATGGATCTCACTCCGGACTCTGGACTAATCGGTGGCCTGTCTGCGGACTGAACAGGGAAGTGAGTCCACAGACCAAACCCAGATAGCACTACATGTTTTGTACCTACTTTTTGGTTGTTTTAAAAAGAAATACTGGATGGATTTACTCCAAATTTACAAATGTACACTTTTTAGACCAAGCTGCTACTCCTGTCGCAAATGTGGTGAAAATTATCCAGAGGTTTGGGGTGTAGATGTGAGCAAAGTTTTTTTTTCCATTGCGTCTATGGGAAAAACCATGCATTTTGGGACCCCCTATAACTTTGCCCCTACCCTGACGAAACCTCACCAAACTTTGCAGGATCGATCTTAGGGGGCCATATACTTTGCAAAGTTTTATGAGGATTCATCCGGGGGGGTGAAGTTATAAGCTACCCAAAAAGTGCTCTCTCTATGGGTTGAGCAACCTAACCATAACTACAGGGCTGCTACCGCAGGCAGTGTAATATAGATATATATTCGCTGAAAAACTTTGTTAACAGGACATTATGGTTAAGTTGCACTAGTAAAAACCTATGAGATGCAATTAAAACATTTTGTTAAAAGGACGTTATAGATACAAGTAAAACCAAAAAACCCAGGAAATGTGCCAGTTTTGGTAAGCTAAGCAACCACAACATAGCCACCACTGTGCAATGCTAAGACTAACACCCAGGACATGAAAGATGACATCACAAATGACATTGATAATATCACTCATGACATCACTTATATGGCCAATTGTTTTTATTTACTGACATGATTAGGCTATTTTTTTGTTTTTACTGACAATGAGAATTTCCAAAATGTAAAATGTGCTATATATCTATACATTAACCTTTTTATATGGTCTTAAATTACTTTCCTTAGAGTTTAATCTGAGCTCATAGTGCATATACATGGGGCAATAAGCACGCCTCAAACACACAATTAATTTGGGTACATGATGATTAACTCTAATGTTATTGTCATTTTATGGTGCTGTTGTGTCTTTCTTCCTTACTTTAGTTTCTCTGTATGTGCCTCTAATTTGTATGCATTGCGTATTTTTTAATGTATCATTTCTACTAACACAAGTGTGTGGTAAGTTTTCAATTTTTACCTATTTGTTCCATGTTTAACATTACTAAAAGTTCTCATAAGGTAGCATTTATTATTTTCCTATTGGCAATTACCAGATACAACATATTGTTCATCTATGGTGCATGCTGCAAACATTGCCTATATGTATGTATGTTTAGGATCCTCTACTAACAGCAACACTAGAATATAATGATTGGTTTACATAAGAGCAATTTTTTATACATTACGTTGTTCATGGCAGTTCCCCAATCACCCCTATGATCTTTTCCAACATTATAAACTTGAACCCTTATAGGGATTGTTTATCAAAATGTATTTAATATGTGATGTTATCAGTGACATTTGTGAAGTCATCTTTCATATTTGGGTGTTAATCTTAACAGTGCACTGTGGTGTCGCGAGTTATGGCTGCTTAGCTTACCATAACTGCTGAATTTCTGGACGTTTTCGGTATTACTTGTAAACATAAAGTCCCTGTACCAAAGTTTTTTCAGTGAATTTCATAGGTTTATATGAGTGCAATTTAGTCCCTTTAAAAAATGTTTTGTATTGCATTTAATAGGTTTTTATTAGTGCATTTTAACTATACTGTCTCTATAACAAAGTTTTTCAGTGAATTTCATGGGTTTTTACCAGGGCACGCTAATTTCCTACAACTTACTAATATCATACTTACCCCAAAATAGCAACATTTTGTCCAATTTACAAAGTTTCACTTTACAACTCTGCCATTTCCCAACTTCTTGCATAATTTGTAACACTTCTATACTCTTTTTGCAACTTTTTCCACTGTTTTGTGTTCATCGATGTTCGCAAATGTCTGATGTCATCGCAGACTTTTCAGACACGTCACGTGACCACGCGCTCGCGTGCAGCATAATGATGTGGCTGCAAACGCGTCCGAACTTCGCAAATGGGTCCATGCATTGCGAACAGTTCAGAACTGCAGTTCAGCTCATCTAGGAACTTTGAAGCTCAAAATGTACCCTTGCACAGTTCCTACACATATTACTACTCATTATCCATTAACAATCTAGCGCACAGCACATACTTGGAAGCACATTAGCAAAACTGGTATTTATCTTAAAAATTGCATCAGCTATTGCCATCCCTCCTCTCCAAGAGCCACCAACACCACCACCACCACCAGCTGGAGGACCTAAACAATGAAAAAAGCAGAGTACTTCAAAAGACAATGAAGAGGAACAAGAAGATTAGATAGATGAAGTGCCTACCTCTAGCACCCAGAGAGAATCATGGGGGTGGCATTCCTTTACCACTGTTGGGAATGCACCAAAGGCTAAAGCTACCAAAGTGAAATGCACTGAGTGCAACATTGTACTCAGTCATGGACTACCTGGACAGTACTCCTATGGGACCATCCACCATGCGCCACCACACCAAATCCAACAACTGCAATGCTCTCAGAAAGGTGGTTCCTTTCTTAGGAAGTTGTAGGCTGTCTTCCTCCACCTCATTATCCTCAACCAATACTGGAACCACAGAGCCTACTTCTGTGGGACACAAAATCCCATCAGCTGCCTTGCAAGTGATAAAAGAGGCTGTTGATCCATATCTTTCGAAAACAACAATATTCTGTATATACTGCAACACACCACTTTGGAAGGGGATTCAATTCTGAAGTGCTTTTGAAGCTGTACTCAAGGAGCACGAGAAACACTGCCCCGTACCGTAGATGTTAAACAAGTGCAACATCTTCCCCTGTCCACCTGCCTCTCCATATTTTTGGCTGGTGCCTCTTCTCTCATTTCACTCCCCACCTTATGTTCTGACCTCTCCTGCAAAAGTAATTAATAAAAAAACACCAGAAAAAGGTTCCTTTAGGAACCACCTTTCACAGTAAAAAATAGAACTAAAAAAACATATTGAGTCTATCTACTTTACGTTTCTCAGTACAGTACATGGACTCAATAAGATTTTCTAACATTTCGTTTACCATTT